>NW_027128128.1:0-62342 GCF_037325665.1 Littorina saxatilis
TTTTTTTCATTTTTTGATAAATGTCTTTGATGACGTCATATCCGGCTTTTCGTGAAAGTTGAGGCGGCACTGTCACGCCCTCATTTTTCAACCAAATTGGTTGAAATTTTGGTCAAGTAATCTTCGACGAAGCCCGGACTTCGGTATTGCATTTCAGCTTGGTGGCTTAAAAATTAATTAATGACTTTGGTCATTAAAAATCGGAAAATTGTAAAAAAAAAAAAAAATTATAAAACGATCCAAATTTACGTTTATCTTATTCTCCATCATTTGCTGATTCCAAAAACATATAAATATGTTATATTCGGATTAAAAACAAGCTCTGAAAATTAAATATATAAAACTTATTATCAAAATTAAATTGTCCAAATCAATTTAAAAACACTTTCATCTTATTCCTTGTCGGTTCCTGATTCCAAAAACATATAGATATGATATGTTTGGATTAAAAACACGCTCAGAAAGTTAAAACAAAGAGAGGTACAGAAAAGCGTGCTATCCTTCTTAGCGCAACTACTACCCCGCTCTTCTCGTCAATTTCACTGCCTTTGCCATGAGCGGTGGACTGACGATGCTACGAGTATACGGTCTTGCTGAAAAATGGCATTGCGTTCAGTTTCATTCTGTGAGTTCGACAGCTACTTGACTAAATATTGTATTTTCGCCTTACGCGACTTGTTGTTTTCTTTACCTTTGTTTATTGTGTTTTCGATATTTGTGTTTATTTTTTGCTTGACTTATCTGTTTTATTTTAATGTTTGCTATCCACATCGTGTGATAAATGTTTCTTCTCAGTCTCCGAGTCAGTTTAGTTTCTGCACGCCGCTTTGGTACTCCTTGTTTTTCTAACTGGTGTATTGTGCGCGATTTGCGGATTTATTTTTATTCCTTTCATATGCTGTTGAAGTGTTGTGGGTGTTATTGTCTGTATATGCTATGTTGCGTCTGTGTATGCCTACAAGAATTTGCATTCGCTCTCTGCCAGTACAAGTCCAAACTTTATTGGGTGTAATGTGCCTGTGGTCTGCTGGCAGTCGAGCACAGATAGTTTTCAAACATTCCTCCAGTGAGCCGCCTCGCGCTGCGACCTGAGTAAAGCGCTTCTTTGGTCTCTGGCAACGTTGAACTGCGCTGATATGCCCAGCGACGTGCGGACAAAGTGATCGCTGTATTCACCCTCTCTGGATAACTTGCACATGTCAAAACAGTTGCAGAAACACAAATCTCAAAACTGTTAGGCTTTTTCTCTTTTTATATTTAGTCAAGTTTTGACTAAATATTTTAACGTAGAGGGGGGAATCGAGACGAGGGTCGTGGTGTATGTGTGTGTGTGTGTGTGTGTGTGTCTGTCTGTCTCTGTGTGTGTGTAGAGCGATTCAGACCAAACTACTGGACCGATCTTTATGAAATTTGACATGAGAGTTCCTGGGATTGATATCCCCGAACGTTTTTTTCATTTTTTTGATAAATGTCTTTGATGACGTCATATCCGGCTTTTCGTGAAAGTTGAGGCGGCACTGTCACGCCCTCATTTTTCAACCAAATTGGTTCAAATTTTGGTCACGTAATCTTCGACGAAGCCCGGACTTCGGTATTGCATTTCAGCGTGGTGGCTTAAAAATTAATTAATGACTTTGGTCATTAAAAATCGGAAAATTGTAAAAAAAAAATAAAAATTTATAAAACGATCCAAATTTACGTTTATCTTATTCTCCATCATTTGCTGATTCCAAAAACATATAAATATGTTATATTCGGATTAAAAACAAGCTCTGAAAATTAAATATATAAAAATTATTATCAAAATTAAATTGTCCAAATCAATTTAAAAACACTTTCATCTTATTCCTTGTCGGTTCCTGATTCCAAAAACATATAGATATGATATGTTTGGATTAAAAACACGCTCAGAAAGTTAAAACAAAGAGAGGTACAGAAAAGCGTGCTATCCTTCTTAGCGCAACTACTACCCCGCTCTTCTTGTCAATTTCACTGCCTTTGCCATGAGCGGTGGCCTGACGATGCTACGAGTAAAATGGCATTGCGTTCAGTTTCATTCTGTGAGTTCGACAGCTACTTGACTAAATATTGTATTTTCGCCTTACGCGACTTGTTTTCACTTTTGGCAGCGTTCACTCTAAATGTGCTGCCTAAAACGGACTCGTTTCTGTCCACAGCCAAAGCTTTCACACAAAATTAAATTTGCTATGACAGCTAAGACCGCATTTGTTACATTTTAGCAGTGTTGACCCCAAGTTTCTACTTCAAACAAAAAATCAATAGCAAAATCTCAAAGTATGTGTGAGTCCCCTAAAATATGGACCACCTTCAACAAATCGAAGAAAAAGAAGCTAAAGGCTTTTTTCATTAATTCATTAAGAAGCTTGCTGGAAATAACCTATTACTAGCCCTCGAGATCAGTTTAAAAAAAAAATAACAAAAAGTCTTCTTTTCGTGCAAGTTGATAATTTTACTTATTTTCACTCTGTTTTTGATAAGCTTCTTTAGTTTCCTGGTGTTCTTCAAATAATGCTCTCATCAACCCGAAACAGATCAATCTAAAGCATATTTGAATTAGTCTGATCCAGACATGGCCTGACCAAACAGATCTGAGGACCAAAATGTGGGGAGCACTGGAGGACCTGGAAAGAACGTCCATGTTCATGGCATCCTCCAGATTCCGAGTCTGACACAACCGTCGTACGAAGAAGAAGAATTAGTCTGACTTGTACACTAAGTTGTATCATGCTATTTTGAAGTATAGGGGGCTTTTTTTACAGTGATTCGTGAAGGCCGCTTCACTGGTCCATATTAGGCGCCCAGGCTCCTAATATGTACCATTTGTGATTTTGTATGTATTTAATTTTTGCTGAATGTCTATCAAAGCTATTTCACTCTAATTAGGCCTAACGGCTAACCTAAGAGAGAAGGACTACCAAACACAAAATAAAACTTCTTCGCAAGAAAACAAGCTAGTTATCAGCATGAAACAAAAAGTGGTCCATATTAGGAGCCCTTCCTAACTGTCTGTGTCTGCGTCGAAGATGTTACCGTGAATGTGTTTTTAAAAGACATTTGTCAGGGCGGCATTCAAACCACACGCACCAGACACGAACCGACGAACAAAATACTTCTGACAACTTAAATGTAAAATCAACAAGAGTGTAGCAGGGACCTATATTAATATAGGTCTATGAGTGTAGTAAGATTCCAAAGTTGTATTCAGACCAAAACAACAATCATAAAACATACATGGGATCTTTCAAATGTGTGTGTGTGTGTGTGTGTGTGTGTGTGTGTGCGCGCGCGCGCGCGCGCGCGCGCGCGTGTGTGTGTGTGTGTGTGTGTGTGTGTGTGTGTGTGTGTGTGTGTGTGTGTGTGTGTGTGTGATGATAATTAGTTTTAACGTCCTCTTAGAACTGCAACTGGCTTTAGGACAGGTAGAGTTAATATGCTTTATGTGGGGACAAGACACTGAACAAACATGCAACCAGAGAACACATATGGTCGTGTTATAATCATATCTGGAAGTCTGTTGCGATGTTTCAAAATGGGGATGGAAGTGAAGATTGTGTACGCGGAATATGGTTGGACTGGAGCGGTTTTGTAGGCTTATTTTTTTAATTTTTGTTATGTGGAATATTGTTATATTTGTGGCTGAATAGGTAAGTAAGGTAAGTCTGTTTGTCTGTCTGTCTGTAAAACATTACATTTTAAACGGCAGAAATTAATATGTAAACCGCGGAGAGCACAGTTGTGGTTCGCGCTATATAAGCTCCCCATAATAATAATAATAATAATTAAAAGTGTGTGTGTGTGTAAAGCCGAGCGGTGGTAGCTTCACGTAGATATGGGGGAAGGGCTCCTAATATGGACCGGCTCCCAATAATTATGGACCCCCTCCTGTTCTGAAAAACTAACGGTGCTAGAGCGCTCAAAAAAGTTTTGTTCGCTGTATTCAACCTCTCTGGATAACTCGCACATGTCAAAACAGTTGCAGAAACACAAATCTCAAAACCGTTAGGCTTTTTCTAATTTTTTTCATTCAGTTTGGCAGCGTTCACTCTAAATTTGCCGCCTAAAACGGACTCGTTTCTCAGTGTCCACAGCCAAAGCTTTTATCACACAAAAATTACCATATATGACAGCTAAGACCGCATTTGTTACATTTTAGCAGTGTTGACCCCGAGTTTCTACTGCAAACAAAAAATAATGGCAAAATCTCAAAGTATGTGCGAGTCCCCTAATATGGACCACCTTCAACAAATCGAAGAAAAAAAAGCTAAAAGCTATTTTCATTAATTCATTAAGAAGCTTGCTGGAAATAACCTATAACTAGTCTTCGAGATTTAAAAAAAAAATTCTTCTTTTCGTGGAAGTTGATAATTTCACTTATTTTTACTCTGTTTTTGATAAGCTTCTTTAGTTTCCTGGTGTTCTTCAAATAATGCTCTCATCAACCCGAAACAGATCAATCTAAAGCATATTAAAATTAGTCTGACTTGTACACTGAGCTGTATCATGTTATTTTGAAGTATAGGGGGCTTTTTACAGTGATTTGTGTGAAGGCCGCTTCACTGGTCCATATTAGGCGCCCAGGCTCCTATTATGGACCATTTGTGATTTTGACTGTATTTAATTTTTGCTGAATGTCTATCAAAGCTATTTCACTCTAATTAGGCCTAACGGTTAACCTAAGAGAGATAGGCCGTGATCGTGAAAAGTAGGATGTGCGCCGAAATGGCTGCGATCTGCTGGCCGATGTGAATGCGTGATGTATTGTGTAAAAAAAATTCCATCTCACACGGCATAAATAAATCCATGCACCTTGAATATGTGCGCGATATAAATTGCATAATTATTATTTTTTTTAAATCCCTGCGCTTAGAACTGTACCCACGGAATACGCGCGATATAAGCCTCATATTGATTGAGAGAAGGACTACCAAACACAAAATAAAACTCTTCGCAAGAAAACAAGCTAGTTATCAGCATGAAACAAAAAGTGGTCCATATTAGGAGCCCTTCCTAATTAACTGTCTGTGTCTGCGTCGAAGATGTTACTGTGAATGTGTTTTTAAAAGACACTTATCAGGACGGCATTCAAACCACAGGCACCAGACCGACTAAATGTAACAAACAAGTCGCGTAAGGCGAAAATACAACATTTAGTCAAGCTGTCGAACTCACAGAATGAAACTGAACGCAATGCAATTTTTCAACAAGACCGTATACTCGTAGCATCGTCAGTCCACCGCTCATGGCAAAGGCAGTGAAATTGACAAGAAGAGCGGGATAGTAGTTGCACGCTTTTCTGTACCTCTCTTCGTTTTAACTTTCTGAGCGTGTTTTTAATCCAAACATGTCATATCTATATGTTTTTGGAATCAGGAACCGACAAGGAATGAGATGAAAGTGTTTTTAAATTGATTTCGAAAATTTAACTTTGATCATAATTTTAATTTTTTTAATTTTCAGAGCTTGTTTTTAATCCAAATACAACATATTTATATGTTTTCGGAGTCAAAAAATGATGAAGAATAAGATGAACGTAAATTTGAATCATTTTATAAAAAAAAAAGTTTTTTTACAATTTTTAGATTTTTAATGACCAAAGTCATGAATTAATTTTTAAGCCACCAAGCTGAAATGCAATACCAAAGTCCGGCCTTCGTCGAAGATTGCTTGGCCAAAATTTCAATCCATTTGATTGAAAAATGAGGGTGTGACAGTGCCGCCTCAACTTTTACAAAAAGCCGGATATGACGTCATCAAAGACATTTATCGAAAAAATGAAAAAAAACATCCGGGGATATCATACCCAGGAACTCTCATGTCAAATTTCATAAAGATCGGTATAGTAGTTTACTCTGAATCGCTCTACACACACACACACACATACACACACACACACACATACACACACACACACACACACACATACACCACGACCCTCGTCTCGATTCCCCCTCTATGTTAAAACATTTAGTCAAAACTTGACTAAATGTAACAAGTCGCGTAAGGCGAAAATACAACATTTAGTCAAGTAGCTGTCGAACTCACAGAATGAAACTGAACGCAATGCAACACTCGTAGCATCGTCAGTCCACCGCGCACGGCAAAGGCAGTGAAATTGACAAGAAGAGCGGGGTAGTACTTGCGCTGAGAAGGATAGCACGCTTTTCTGTACCTCTCTTCGTTTTAACTTTCTGAGCGTGTTTTTAATCCAAACATATCATATCTATATGTTTTTGGAATCAGGAACCGACAAGGAATAAGATGAAGGTGTTTTTAAATTGATTAGGACAATTTAATTTTGATAATAATTTTTATATTTTTAATTTTCAGAGCTTGTTTTTAATCCAAATATAACATATTTATATGTTTTTGGAATCAGACAATGATAAACAATAAGATGAACGTAAATTTGGATCGTTTTATAATTTTTTTTTTTTTTTTTTACAATTTTCAGATTTTTAATGACTAAACTCACTCATTAGTTTTTAAGCCACCAAGCTGAAATGCAATACCAAACCCCGGCCTTCGTCGAAGATTACTTGACCAAAAGTTCAACCAATTTGGTTGAAAAATGAGAGCGTGACACTGAGTGCCGCCTCAACTTTCACGAAAAGCCGGATTTGACGTCATCAAAGACATTTATTGAAAAAATGAAAAAAACGTATGGGGATTTCATACCCAGGAACTCTCATGTCAAATTTCATAAAGATCGGTCCAGTAGTTTAGTCTGAATCGCTCTACACACACACACAGACAGACAGACACACACACACACACACACGCACATACACCACGACCCTCGTCTCGATTCCCCCCTCTACGTTAAAACATTTAGTCAAAACTTGACTAAATGTAAAAAGGACATTATGTGTTGCATCCAAAAACTATGTGATTAAAACATTATCAGAAAAGGAAGGGCAATGAAAATCCTAAAATCTCCAACTCGAGTCACTTCCTGCAGATACATGGAGAGTAAAGTCCAGTCAATCAGCCACCCTCTCGGCCGGATGTTTTGGGGAGGGGGGGGGGGGAACTAGAACAAAGACCTCTTTGTGGTCAGTCGGCTTTCTCAGGGCCAGCAAAGCTCGCCTCAGCAACACATGTGAAAATGATTAACTCGCTCGGTACCGTAGGTTTGCTAAGGAATAGAGACGAACTCTTATCTGCTGGCTGGCCAAAAATTGTCAGTTTAAAATGACCTACTTTCTCTGTTCAACGCACGGGCTATTCGTACTGTATCTCCTCTTGTGCACTTACAAGGCTCTTATGGAGAAAATAAGAGATACCAAAAAAGGTGTGTGTGTGTGTGTGTGTGTGTGTGTGTGCGAGTGTGTGAGCCCATAGTGTGCGCGCGCGCGTGCATGTGTGTGTGTGTGTGTGTGTGTATGTATGTTTGTGTGTCCCAGTGTGTGCACAGTGTGTGCCTGTGCGTGTGCCTGTGTGTACCGTTTGTGTGTCATTATATGTCAGTTATAATGTGTGTGTGCAGTGACGGTGTGAATGTGTGTGTGACGGTGTGTGTGTGTGTGTGTGTGTGTGTATGGTGTATGCCGGTGCAATGTGTGTGTGTGTGTATGTATATAATTATATATATATATATATATATATATATATGTGTGTGTGTATGTCACAGTGTGTGTGTGTGTGTGTGTGTGTGTGTGTGACCGTGCTGAGAGAGAAAGAGAGAGAGAGGAAGCCGATAATCGTCTGATTCTGCAGACTCGCCGAGAGGCGGCCGGGGTTTGGCACCAGGCTGATGAAAACGCAGAATAATCCATCAAAACAACACTCTAACATCAAGTTTTAGAAACCAGAAAAACGTATCGTAACTCCATAGGTTTTGTGGTGTTTTGCGCACTGCTGAAACGCGTTTAACACGACGTGAATCGCCGTGCGTTAACGTAGCGAAAACGTCCAAAACACAGACACCAAAACTCGATGTTTTACCGTGTTTTGCACCCTGCTAAAATCCCAGGGATTTTATTGCGTTACGGCAGTTTTTCTAACTTGATGTGAATCGCACAGGTATAATGCCACAAAATTCAGTTGATTAACTTCATGTTTCATGTTATATGCCACGTTATAGTGCCAAAACGTGACTTTTCGCCCAGTGATGACGTTACGTGGATCCAAATTTGGAAGAACTCTCTCTAGGTAGAAACATCGTTTAAGATTAACGTCTTGACGGCAGTACATGTTACCTTCCATTTTAAAACCTCATACTTTCGGTGGTCATACAAAGGGATTTTACTGTATTCAGAATAACTTTACTCACAGCTCAACCAACTGTTAATCTTAGAAATCCTCCAACGATTTTGCCCAACAGAGGCAGCCCAATCTAGCCTGTCGACGCGGCAAGACCTGGGGCTGGGGCTGGGCCTTGGAATGTCCGCGTTGGTGATTCTGGCGTTCACAGTCTTCGTGGTGGTGAGAAAGAAACGTCGCCAGGTCCAGAAAGCCCACCACCCCAGAGTACGCTTGAGCTTCTCCGTCCCCAACGAAGGAGAAGGGCCTTCGCGCGGCTCGTTTCAACAGGCAAGGATAACGATGGGATCAGGATCAGATTTGTTATCGCATTTTTACTGATCACATGACAAACACAGCTGTTGTCATTGGTCAACTAGGAACTGTTAATCAGGGGCGGATCAGTTGCTTTGTAAGGGGGGGGGGGGGGGCACTTTGAACCGAAAGTGAATGTGATGGGTGCGAAGCGCTCGAATTTGCTCCCCCGGAAAAAGTTTTTGCCCAAAGAAGCAAAATGGTGCCATCTGGTGCCATTTGAACTTAGAAATGGTCATAGAATCAGCATAGAAAAATCTTTTTTTTTTTCTTCTTCTTTTTTTTTTTTTTTTTTTCGGGGGGGGGGGGGGCACGTGCCCCCTGTGCCCCCCCCCCCTCGTCCGCCCTTGTGTTTATACCAATTGATATCGCGCAGGAAGTTCCGAATGAATTTGATATCGCGCAAGAAGTATTTTTCCAATTGTAATTTTGAAGAAAAGACTCTCACCTGAAGGAAACACAAGTCCACCATACAGTGAAAGCACACGTACATTTAAACAAGGAAAGTAATTGCATCAGAAAGATGAAGCTGTGCAATTAATAAAAACAAACTTTTCCCACCCATTTTATATAAAGTCCTGTGAGGTTACCCTCATATACTGTTCAAAAAAAGAAACGCATAGCTTGTAATATTTGGTTAATTTAGTTATATGGCTACAAGGATATCCACCAAACTGCAGAAAATGTTTATCTGGTCGTCGACCTTTCGTCCATTGCCACAAGTGAGCTCTGCACGTGACGCATGCGTTATCAGTGGCTACAATGTCAACATTGCTCATTTGGACCACTCGTCATGCTTCAGTGTAATCTCGTGAAACTCGGGGAATATTGCGCTCTCACCATGTCTTCCAAAACCCATAAAAGCGGATTGTTCGCCACAAAGAAATCAGACGACAATTCAGCGACGAAAGATGGCCCGATTGAGCAGAGAAGACCGCCAAATTGCATTGGGTCGTTTACAAGCAGGCCAAAGTGAAAGTGCAATCGCCAGGCACTTCCACGTGTCCCAGAGCACCATCAGTAGACTGTGGGTCAGGTTTCAAGCCACTGGTTCCGTTGCTGACTTGCCACGAGCGGGAAGACCAAGGGCGACAACTGCTGCTCACGACCGCTTCATACGGCTCCGCCACCTCCGGAATCGTTTCCTGTCGGCCTCATCTTCTGTCCAGGCTCTCCCCGGGCCACACCGATTATCGGACCAGACCGTGCGGAACCGCCTGCATGAAGCTGGTTTGAGAGCTCGCAGACCTCACAGAGGAGCTGTCCTCACCCGCCGCCATCGCCAGAACCGAGTGCAGTGGGGCAACCAGCACCTTCGCTGGACCGTCCGGAATCACTGGAGACACGTGTGGTTCAGCGACGAGTCCTACTTCCTGCTCCAGCGACATGATGGTCGGAGGAGGGTCTCCCGGAGAGTAAACGAACGTTACGCGCCCAACTGTGTGGATGAGGCACCCGTTCATGGTGGTGGAGGCGTCATGGTGTGGGGTGCGATCAATACCGCTGGAAGGAGCACCCTGGTGCACGTCCAAGGGCGCATAACTGCCCAGCGATACGTGGAGGAAATTCTGCGCCCACACGCCCTTCCTCTTCTGGCTGACCAGGATGCCATATTCCAGCAGGACAACGCTCGCCCGCACACAGCACGACTCACCACCCAGTTCCTCACCGACCACCATGTCCAGGTGCTTCCCTGGCCATCCATGTCGCCAGACATGAACCCGATAGAACACCTCTGGGATGAATTGGACAGACGTGTGCGCAGGCGAGAAGAAGCGCCGGCAAATCACCGCGATCTATTGCAGGCACTTCAGGAGGAGTGGGACACCATCCCACAGCAAGATATCCGGCATCTGATCCAGTCCATGCCCTGAAGGTGCCGGGCAGTTGTTGCTGCTCAAGGCAGTCACACCCCCTACTGACTTGACAGCCTCGGCACCCAATCGTATTGATTGACTGATTGATTTGAAGATGCAAATGAACTGTGTGTGCATTCAACTGTGTCCATACCAAATTTCAAACAAATAATCTAAATATTGGATTTTCTGTTAATTTTTTCGAAAAATAAAACAAATTTGGCAAGTAGCAACTATGCGTTTCTTTTTTTGAACAGTATACATAGACCGGCACGGTAGGCCTAGTGGTAAGGCGTCCGCCCCGTGATCGGGAGGTCGGGGGTTCGATCCCCGGCCGGGTCATAACTAAGACTTTAAAATTGGCAATCTAGTGGCTGCTCCGCCTGGCGTCTGGCATTATGGGGTTAGTGCTAGGACTGGTTGGTCCGGTGTCAGAATAATGTGACTGGGTGAGACATGAAGCCTGTGCTGCGACTTCCGTCTTGTGTGTGGCGCACGTTAAATGTCAAAGCAGAACCGGCCTGATATGGTCCTTCGTGGTCAGCTGGGCGTTAAGCAAACAAACAAACAAAAACCCTCATACAAATAGAGAATACTACATGGCTTGCTGTGTCGTACCCAATTTACACGAGTTGTTTTTTAAAATATTGAACTGCGAGCGAAAGCGAGCTGTTCACTATTTGAAAAAGCAACGAGTGTAAATCTGGTACGATACAGCAAGCCATGTAGTATTCTGTTTATCCTACATACTGTACTTACGTGTATTTTACTGAAAATGTCCTGCAGTCGGAGCAGCTAAATTGAAGACGGTAGTTTTGGAACCTCGATCTCTTCTAAACCCTCGTGCAATCTATTACGTCAAAGCAAAGAAACGTCACTCTGAAAGTGTGGCGTGACGTGTTAGTTCTAAAAATTCATCGAGGGTAATTAGCGAGCGCAATTTGTTTGTCTATATAATGACGCTTGTCTCGGTGACTTTGGCATCATAAGCAGTGGAAAAACAGGTCCCTGCCAGACTTTTTTTTTGTTTTTTTGGTTTAAACAAAACTTTATTCAATTTTAATCATGACAAGAACAATGCATGGATGATTACATACTCAAGCATATAATGCTTATTTTAAGCAATCATAGTAATTACAAAACAAAGGTTAGCATGATGGCGGAATAAGTACATTAGCTCATTTCAGGAAACGAAAAACAAAACAAAAGACAAAACAGATACACAAACAAGCAGAAAATGGGAAGGGGTTGGTGATACAGGAGGTGGGGAAAGGGCAGCTAGCTAGTAGCTAGCTTAAGGGAAAAAGAAGAAGAAGACTTGGAGCGCCAATATTTGAGGGGATTTTTTCAATTGTAATAAGTGCACATAAGACACTCGCACAAAGTTAATGCGTATTGTGATCAGAGGAAAAGTCACTACATTGCGCATAAATCGAGACATAATTGATAAGTCGGAAAACAACAAAAGAACATGAGAGAGGTTATGGGGAAAAATTTGTCAGGCAGCATGTCGCATGACAGTGTCTAATAAATGTAATGAGTGAAGTATAGAGGCTCATTTACGGAACCTGCCCGTCTGTCTAATATAGTCCTGTACAGTTATGAATATGGTCTGGTTGACATTTCGTGAATATTGCGGGATGCCTTTCAATAATATTTCGATATACTTATAATCATTTGTCAAATTATCAATGGACAATAATCTTATATCTCTATACAAGGCACAATGCAATAAGTAATGTTCAGCAGTCAGACTTGCTTGACATGACCTCATTTACATGATATACACACGTGTGATTTAAACGATTATTATCTAACGAGTGTCTCTCTCACCATAGACCATTTATCCTGGACCGCCAACAAGCTCTCTCTCCGCTTTCTTTCTTTATTTGGTGTTTAACGTCGTTTTCAACCACGAAGGTTATATCGCGACGACTCTCTCCGCTCTTTCTCTCTATTACGAGGTAGCGGCCTCTCGCATTTAGGAACCTACGCTTACATGGCCTTTCAGAAATCAGGGGGATGTCATATCCGGTGTCGATTGTAAACATGGACGAAGTTGCCGAGGTAAGTTCTGAAAATGCTCAAATAAACTCAGCTAAAGTGCATATGGAACATGTTTTTCGATGAGTTTTGTTAAGTTTAGTTTGGAGTTTTGGAAAATCCAGTTCATTGTCACCTCCCATTGTCACAAATAACTGGAGCGTGCTTTCTTTTCACTGTCTTCGAATCGCTGGCCTTTCAAACCGGACGCTAAGCGCCCCTGAAAGTCGAGCGTCGTAACCTCGAAGGGTCACGTGACGAGTTGGCGGTCCAGGCTATTTGTTCTATGCTCTCACGTATGTAGGATAAATTGGGGTTGCTTTCTCCCTGGGGAAAGCGAGCTGCCATACAGTATACGGCGCTACCCATTTTTTACACCCCCGGTATAGGGGTGTGTATAGGTTTCACTGGATGTGTTTGTTTGTTTGTGTGTTTGTGTGTTTGTGTTCGCATATAGATCTCAAGAATGAACGGACCGATCGTCACCAAACTTGGTGAACAGGTTCTATACATTCCTGAGACGGTCCTTACAAAAATTGGGACCAGTCAAACACACGGTTAGGGAGTTATTGGTTATTTCCCTTTGACGGGGGTGTTTTTCCTATCGGAGGAATTTCTTGTTTTCTTCTTTTTACTGCATGCGTGTATTCATGTTTCCATGTCCTGAGACTCTCGCTGTGAACATGGGTTCTTTATCGTGCAAAGGCAAAGCTTTTGGACAGTACTTCTTGTGAAAAAAGTTACACTCACCATCTCAGATTATGCCAGGCTTTTACATTTAGTCAAATACCAAAAATAAACAGCTAGCACATTCTTACACAGGTCAGTATTATCTTTGACCAGAAACCGTAGACGTAGGCGAGGTATGACAGTCAATGATTAGTGCGGTACATGTATTAACTAATTGAAAGCAGGAGAGAACTTTGCAACTTTCTTGTTTTGTGATTCGTGATTTTTTTTTTAATGAGTTCCTCTTCTTTACTGATTGCGTCTTTCTCTTTCTGTCGTCTCTCCTTGTTTTAGTTGTGTAGCTGACGAAGACAATCGTCTCTCCTTGTTTTAGTTGTGTAGCTGACGAAGACAATCGTCTCTCCTTGTTTTAGTTGTGTAGCTGACGAAGACAATCGTCTCTCCTTGTTTTAGTTGTGTAGCTGACGAAGACAATCGTCTCTCCTTGTTTTAGTTGTGTAGCTGACGAAGACAATCGTCTCTCCTTGTTTTAGTTGTGTAGCTGACGAAGACAATCGTCTCTCCTTGTTTTAGTTGTGTAGCTGACGAAGACAATCGTCTCTCCTTGTTTTAGTTGTGTAGCTGACGAAAACAATCGTCTCTCCTTGTTTTAGTTGTGTAGCCGACGAAGACAATCGTCTCTCCTTGTTTTAGTTGTGTAGCTGACGAAGACAATCGTCGAAACCGGTCTTGTGTTTTTATTGTTCGTGTTTCTGGTACTGGTGAGTACATGTTCATTGTTGTCTTGTGCTTGTTCTCACCTGCAGCCTCTTGGTCCTACTCTATTTTCATGATGCAACCCACACTCAGGAGGATGCAACCACGGCGGGGTCCTCTCTGGGCGATGATCAGTCCACGGTGTCCATAGAGGAGTCGGATGCAGCGTCCAGTGTCGCCTCCAGCTCCACGAGAAGCAGCGGGGCCACAAACACTGACCAGAGCGACCTAGATAGCACCGTGTAGTAGAGTACTGGCCTGAGGTGCACTAAGAGAGAGAGAGAGAGAGAGAGAGAGAGAGAGAGAGAGAGAGAGAGAGAGAGAGAGAGAGAGAGACGGAGAGAGAGATGGAGAGACAGAGAGAGACAGAGAGAGACAGAGAGAGACAGAGAGAGAGACAGAGAGAGAAAGAGAGACAGAGACAGAGAGAGAGATAGAGAGAGATAGAGATTAGAGAGAGAGAGACAGACAGACAAACAGACAGACAGACAGACAGACAGACAGACAGAGAGAGAAACAGACAGAGAGAGAAACAGACAGAGAGAGACAGAGACAGAGACAGAGAGACAGAGAGACAGAGAGACAGAGAGACGCAGACGCAGATAATTTATTCAATAGGCCATAGCCCCTTATGAAGGAGTGTTAACGTTGCAAATAATTTAACTCATCAGGTGCAAAAAAGGTACAACATAATAATCGCACAACACTACAGATTAAAGCATACATTACACGGTATTTAACTAAGAGGTTACAACATCTCTTAATTTAAAGGCTTTATACAAATACAGGTGAAGCCAGGAGCAAGCTGAGTCTAAAAGGGCTTGGGTTTTTATAATATTTAAATGGGATACATTTTTCTCTTAATCTGTTTAAGTATGGACAACACAAAACAAAATGGACTTCATCTTCTTGCTTTACTTTACAAAGGAGACACATCAACTGATTGGCATTATGCTGTTTATATCGGTTAGCATGCACATTTATTTCTGAAATACCGAATCGAAACCTAGTCATAATAAACTTTAGATGTCTATCCACATTCAACAAAAGGCAGGGTTTAATGTCATGTACAGTACAAAATGTCCGATAAACAGCAAATCTATCACTATTTTGTATATGATAATCCCACTCTTGCCATCTGCAATCGACCAACCTTTCCCTAAAAACACGCAAAAACTCTTTTTCATTAACAACGCCCTGATTCAACCACACAAAACAAAATCCGTACTCATACAATTTACAACGGACACTTGAGGCCCAGTTCTTTTTACCACTCTCATCCATTTTATACAACATATCATATGATTTACGAGGAAGTCTGTGCGCCTCCATCTTTAACAATTTCATCCAGTAGCTAACGCATCTTAAAATAGAATTCAAATATTATATATCGGATATATGTTTGTCTCGCCATATACTAGGTCATTAGGTGTTCGCATACGAACTCCTAAGAACTTCTTCAATGCAAATAAATGGTCTTGTTTACACTGCAGAGCAGCTTTATCTAGTCCCCATATCTCAGCACCATACTGTACTATTGGTTGTACTTGGGAATCAAACAACTTCAAAAAAACATTCAAACTATTATTATTAAGCACAGATAATCTTTGTATAATACACATCAGAGCATTTTTGGCCCGGCTTGAGAGATCGCTACAGGCAGCAGTGAAACTGAGTCGAGTTGAAAACAATATTCCTAAATACTTATACACGTTTACAACAGGTAAAATATCAACCCCATATATCCACCTTTCCTAAACACAATAATGTTACTTTTACTCATGTTTACCTTTAAATGAAGAGAGGACACTGCCCTGCGTAAATTATTTAACCGAGTCTGTAGACCCACAACAGTCTCTAATAACAACAATAAAGCATCAGCAAGCAAAAGAATAAACAATTCCAAATAATCATCAGTAAATGTGGCACCATGTCTTCCATTCTCAATTATCTCAAGTGCTAACTCATTAATAAAGAGAGAAAATAAAACTGGGCTACATACATCGCCCTGTTTAACACCAAATGTACAATTAATATAATCCGTAAACTTTGCTCCACATCTCACTTTTATTTTTACATTATCATACATAGGCCTACTCTTCACACACCTAAAGAGTTTCCCTTTTATGCCATTTTTCACAGAATTGGCCAGAGCAAAGCTCTGTTGATGGAATCAAACGCCTTCTCAAAATCTATAAAGGCAACATACAGCTTACGATTCAAAGAAAATTGTTTCTGTACAAAGGCCAACAGTGTAAACATATGATCAATAGTGGAATAATTCTTTTTAAAACCAGCTTGATATTCACCCGTACTGTTATTACATTCAATCCATTCTTGCAACCTGTTATTAATCGCAGTACTATAGACCTTGCTACTAACATTACACAGCGAAATTCCACGATAATTATTTGGATCATTCACATCGCCTTTCTTAAACAAAGGGATAACAATGGACTCTGTCCAACTTTCTGGAAATACACCCTCGGAAAACAAAAAATTAACGATTCAAAATACCTTCATCGTCTTCATATTCAATTTCTTCAGCCTCAATTACATGTTTTTCCAATAATACTTTGTAATGCTGAAACCAGGTACATGTATCAACTGGTATGTTGTTCTTTATTTGTTTTCGTTTTGAGGATAATTTATGCATTATATTCCAAAATTCTTGTTGATCATTAACAGATTCAATAAGTTTTTGTAATGTCAAATCATTATACAATCTTTTCTTTCTTTCAAACAGAGACAGAGAGAGAGAGATAGAGAGACAGAGAGAGAGAGAGAGAGACAGACAGAGAGAGAGAGACAGAGAGACAGAGAGAGAAAGAGAGAGAGAGAGAGACAGAGAGAGAAAGAGAGAGAGACATAGAGAGAGAGAGAGAGACAGAGAGAGAGACAGAGAGAGAGACAGAGAAACAGAGACAGAGAGACACAGAGACAGACAGAGACAGAGAGAGAGAGATAGAGAGAGACAGAGAGACAGAGACAGAGAGAGAGAGAGAGAGAGAGAGAGAGAGAGAGAGAGAGAGAGAGAGAGAGAGAGAGAGAGAGAGAGAGAGAAGCAGCAGCGGCACAAACACTGACCAGAGCGACCTGGAGAGCACCGTGTAGCTGAGTACTGGGCTGAGTACACTATTCTTACTATGTGAATCAGTTTAGGGTCAGCGCACATTAGTGACTCAGACATACTGTGGTAGAAAGTATCATGTAAGATCGATTCGTCATTCAATTGTTTGGTCTGTGTGTTTCCTTGCTTATGCGTTCGTTTGACTGTCTTTTAATAGTACTTTAGAGAGATGCAAAATGTTTTGCTTTGGGTTGAATACCCTAGCTGTGACAAAAGACCACAGACCATGAAACACCAATTACAAAAAAACTAACTCAGACAACTAAACATTCGTTAAAGTCGCGTATTCAACTTTCTACTTCTCTTACTGAAGACTTGTCTGGATCATCATTGTGTTACACTTGCATGAGCAAAAATTCCAATAGCGTCAAATGTTTTTCAGCAGACGACCGTTTTTGAAAGGCCATGCGGGTGAGTAGTCTGCCCTTGGGTTGCTAATCGTAGCTTAAGGTGCGGAAGATGCAAACGTATGTCACTGCAGTAAAATAAGTCCCATTGAATTCGCTCAGAAATAAAGATTCGCACTCAGTCGTGGCCAATGTGGCTATACTCTGACTCAAGATCAACTTGGTCCTGTGTGTGTGGAGACCCCCTGGTGTGACTCAGAGTGTGGTACTCGTCATCGTCTTCTGCGCCGCGCTGTGCCTCATCCTGTTGGAAACAGTGAGAAGGATATGTTCTGATTGCATGTAATTCAAAAGCGCTGAAATAAGTGCTGTGGGCGTCAAGCTGAGCTTTTCAAGAAAGAGGCAAGTTGCCCAGCAACAAACAAATAAAGAATCGAACAATCGTGCGTGTTCCGGTGCTTGTGTGTGTGTACGTGTGTGTGTGTGTGTGTGTTTGTGTGTGTGTGTGTGTGTGTGTGTGTGTGTGTGTGTGTGTGTGTGTGTGTGTGCGTGTGTGTGAGGAAAAACAAAAATTGTTTTAATTGTTAATGTAATCTTATCAGCTGATTGTCAACAAGTCTCGACCATATCACATCACTTAGATGAGATAACATTATTTGTAGACGGGGTGCTTCGGATGTTGGGAGAGGTTTGGAATGTGAATTAGGGTTGACAGATAAGCGAAGAGAAGAAGAGCACATACGCCGATAGCTCAGCAAAAAAGCTTGTACTGTTTTACGTGTAATTGTGTTTTTATTGTTGTCATTTTTACTTCTGCAAAATAAGTTATAAGTTAAGTATGATTAGTTGTGGATGGGCTTTCTCCATATCCTTCACTAATCAATAAAAGCATGACGTGCACTATTTAAAAGAAAACATACCTCATCAGATGATGGTTTTGCTAACGTTTTAGGCTTGGCAGCGGGCTTGGGCTTCTGCACCTGCGCATAGGCTGCTTCTTCCATTTCCGGCTCAGCGACCTTGACCTTCTTCGCTGTCTTGTTGACCTGAGCGTACACGTCAGCACCAGCATTGTTAGTGACAGCATCGGAGAGGCCAGAAGCGACATTCGTGGCCTTGTTTCGCGATGAACTCTTGTCGACAACAGCATACTCGTCGCTGCCTTCAGTCGTGTGAGCAGGGGAGGAGGCATTGGTGTTTGCTGACGATGCAGGGCCTTTCTGTGCTCTGGGTTTGTCCACCACTGCATACTCATCTTTCTGTGGCGCACGCGTGTTTCCGTTGCTGCCAAAGCCGATGTCTTCATATCCACCAGACCTGTTGCCCATCCCGCTTGCTTGGTAGCTAGGGACGTGCCTTGCTTTACCATCATCGGTTGTGTGTATATCAGCTTCAAGCGAATGAGACACGGCAGGATGTCCGTTATGTGAGTTGGGTGAAATCCGCAGAGCAATGGCGGAGGGCTTGTGGTCATTGCTGTGTGTGTCGTCTGGGTCTTGGCTTGTGATGTACATTGGATTGACGTGCTCTTCAAAGTCTGTGCCAAGAAAAACACAAACATATGTGACCCTCCACCACGAAATGAGTCGCATGTCACCTCGCGCTGCTCTGCGCTAGGCTTAATATAAGTCCGGGGAGTGTCTGGTAACAGTGTGAGGGTCACCTTAGTCACAGGCTTATAACTCAAACAGTTTTCGCTCTTTTCTAAAACGGGTTTCACCACTGGATAGAGCAAAAAACTCTTAAGGAAAATGTAAAAATATATAAATTATGCAAACGTGACATGCAACTCATTCCGTGGTGGAGGGTCACATATGAGTTGGACACGACGTTCCAATAATGTCTTTGAATATACCTCGTTTAATATTGTGTTGTTGTAAATGGAACGTAACCGCCCAAGCCATCAACTAAACATCGACATTACCCTCCTTACCCGGCCACACCCCCACCAGCACCACCCATATAAACAAAGGTAACAACAAAAATGATGTTGGGATTGTGTGGAGAAGACAGCCAATTGAAATGAGTAATACGGGCACATAGTGTGCAAACCGCTTACCGTTGCTCTCTGTTGCATTGTCATTGCTAGACCCGTGCGCGCTTCCAGCAGGCTTCTGTTTTCTCTTTCTCCTTACGCAAACCACAACGACGACAACCACGATAATCACAACAGCCACAGCAGCCACGATGCCACCAACAATTGCGCCTAAAGGAAGGTCGTTCTCTTCCTGTGTTCTAGGCGAAGTATCTGAAAAATAATTGTCTGCTCACAGTTATAATGTTTAGTGCTAGTGCCCATTTATGAAACTCTACGATTAAAGAAGATATACTGTTCGAACACGATTCGTTTGCGGTATCGGAAATTATCGAATAATTATTTTTAACATAATTTCAGACGGAAAGACAAATGTACCACACCACGCAGTAAGACCCCTCATAATAGTCAAAATGATACAGATGACCTCCAGAGAAATTACGACAAATATCTTCACACAGAGAGGCGGAATTAGTGCCATGTTTACTCGCTATCTTATCCCTTTGCCCGCTAAATATAAAATCCCTAATTCTCATAAAGGTAATTGCATACGGTTACCTAATGTCAAATAATCACTAAAGAAAATCAGACAATACATACAATCGACGCTGTCTTTGGTAGTCGGAAGAGAAACGTCAGGACTGCTTGTAGCTGAAACAGTTATTGTCATTGCTATACAGTTTGTCATAACATTATTGTATCTGTTGTAATAAGTTGAGGTTACACATTGAGTCTCATTGCATGTGAAAATATTAACCGAATGTTTTTTTCATTTTCATTTTTATTTTCATTACTTTATTGTCCCATCGCTGGGAAATTCGGGTCGCTTCCTCCCGATCATGAAAAATGCCAGCTTCAGCGAGTAGTCCTCATACGCTGTTACTGCACCCCATGAACTATTGGTGATTCAGGGTGGTTTCTATGTGAATATTTTCTTGTTGGTAGGTTTGTAGGGGAATGCGATAAATACAGATCGCTACTAGTTTACACATGGAAGTATTTTATCGCTACTTCGCAGGATGGTAATTGCGGTTACACGTGTCAGATAATCAATCATAAGGCCAAACAATATGTACAATCGACATTGTTAGGCGATGGATGAACGTCAGAACTGCTTTAAGCTGAGGACACAGATTCCATTGTTACACGTATCTGTTATAATAATCTACAACCCCTTCTGTGGAAAACAAAGCTTGAAACATCATAAATGATTACTTACTTCCTAAATCAGTTGAAATACATTCTCCTTACTGCATCGTGACATTTCATACAATTGGTTACTTTATTGCCTGGTAGAGTGGGTGAGTTGGTACGCGAGTGAGTCAGTTGGTACGCGAGTGAGTCACTTGGTACGCGAGTGAGTGCCTTCTTGTTTTTATGTCTGTTTGATTACTGACCTGTTCGTATGATCGTTTCGTTGTTAAACCACTGTTTGAATTAGAAGGGGGAAATGCAAAAATATACGAACCTGTTGTCGTACCACGCGTTGAAATTGGGCGGTTAGTGTCTGATTGATTGAAAGAAACAACAACAGTATAAGCATAAAAGTCGCGTAAAGCGATATGAAAACATTCAACAATCTGTCAGCCTACATAGCAACATTGGACTGTCATGTATTCACGGACAGAGTCCGAAGTTTGACCAAACATTTAACAGAATAATGAGATCACCACAGTATCGCTTCAACTTTTTTTTTCAAAAGCCGGATATACGTCGAGCAGCACTGGCGTTTATCTAAAAATGAGAAAAACAGACTGGATACTGTATATCATTTGGAAGAATCCACATGTTTAGTTTCATGAAGATCTGTCAGTAGTTTTCTGTGAATCGCTCTACACACATACACACGCACACTCTCAACCTCTTCTCGATTTGCAATCTACTTACGGAATAAAATTAGTCAAATAAGTCACACACACACACACACACACACACACACACACACACACACACACACACACACACACACACACACACACACACACACACACACACACACACACACACACACACACACACACACACACACACACACACACACACACACACATGTGCGTGTGTGTGTGTATGCAGGGCCGGACCAAATCAGTTGTAAGGGGGGGGTTCCTCCTTTTTTTGGGGGGCAAATCAGCGAAGTGGCGAAGCCACAAGCGCACGCCTGCAAAGCAGGCGCGCGAACTAGGGGGGTCCGGGGCACGCTCCCCCGGAACATTTTTGAAAAACGGTTAAAATCTGTGCAATCTGGTGCATTCTGGGCCTTGTTTTGAGGGTTAAGAGCAGCATTGTTTTGGTGGTGGGGGGGGGGGGGGGGGTACCTTTTTCTCATCGGATTTCACATTGAATAAAATTTGTTAGAGACACACACAAAATGTATTAAAAAAAAAAAAAAAAAAAACAACACTCAATGCAAGGTACATGCTTTTTCCAGGGGGGGGTTCCGGAACCCCTGGAACCCCCCCCCCCCCCCTGGGTCCGGCCCTGGTATGTGTGTGTGTGTGTGTGTGTGTGTGTGTGTGTGTGTGTGTGTGTGTGTGTGTCTCTATGTGTATGTGTGTGTCTCAGTGTGTGTGTCTGCGTGTGTCCGTGTCTGCGTGTATGTGTGTGTGTGTGTGTGTGTGTGTGTGTTTCTGTCTGTATGGCTGTGCATCGGTGGCCCAATTCTTGAAATTGTCACTATTTTGAATTCCTACCAGAAAGGAAATATTAATGTTTGTTGTCTACATTTTCTTTAAAAATATGCACACGAAGAAAATAAGAAAGAAAGGATGCAAAGAGGGAAGAAAGAAAAGAAGAAATATAAAACAAAAGAATGTACAAAGAAGTCTTACGTATAACGTTAACATGACACCACTTAGTCCCCCTGGACGTCCCAGAGCTAGAGTGACTTTCACAGGTAACTGTTGCGTCTTTGTCCACCTCCCGGTCATACTGCTGGTAGAACAGCGTGCTGTTTGACTGTGACCTCTCTACAGCAAAGTGGTCAGACTGATAGCCATTGCAGTAAAAGTCACACGTGGCCCCTGATTCGGACACAGATCATCGCAATTCTCGGGGTAACACGTGGCGTTTAGTATCTCCCCATCACTCTTTGCTAATGTCCAGACGATGGTGTCACGAAGTTTAAACCCTCACAGATGATTGTGTTGTTGGCATTTTCTTGAATGTCAATAACGTTTCCACTGCAGTTTTCTATCTCTACGTCTTCAGCAAGTTGACCGTCTGAAAAATAACACAAAACAACAAAATATGGTGACAGTCAACATGGTAGGCGCTACAGAGCTTTGAAAGCCAGAACTAGTCGCTTTCGCTCTAGCTTCATTCCCCATGCTGTACTGACAACTCCTGTAGTGAAGACGTTGTAATATACTGTAGTTATAGGATTGGGGGGGGGGGGTGGGGGTTCTTTTTGTTACTTAGTCCTTTCACTGCATTCCATTACTGTTCTCATAACTTGTGATAGTGGAAATATGTGCAATGTGGAATGGTCCTTAATTTTTAGGTGCTGGAGTAGTTCTGTGATGGTAGTAGTTTTGTGCAATGCGACTCTAGGTTCAGGTGCTTGAGTAGATCTGTGATAGTCTGTTAATACTGTTGTTTTAAACTGTCTAACTGGCTAGATTATGATTATATAATTTTATGTGATGATCTGACTAAATGATAATAATTACGTGTACTACTTACTTTTAAATGGATTATAAATTTTAGGTATTGTTCTAGTATTCACTAATGTTGTATTGATATTACTGGCACCCCTTTTAAACTGATATGGTTTTTACCTTTACAAGGCGACGATGTGAATTTGTGATGTAGATATGTGGCTGGTTATGTGTGAGTATGTAAATAATTGTGTGTGTGTGTGTGTGTGTGGGTGTGAGTTGTGTCTGTGTGTGCATGACAGTGTATTGTACGTATGTATGCATGCATGGTGATGTGTGTCTGCATATGTGTCTGGTTGGTTTTTATTTTATTTTTACCGTGCCGTGCCAAGATGAAATCCTTTTGCAAAATTGGTGAATAAATATCTTGTATCTTGTATCTTGTATCTTGTATCATGTCGAGGCTTGAAAGTACGATGAGATCTCGTTAAGTCTCAAAACGTCAAGGTTGGTAAAAACAAAAACGAAAATGAAAAATTAAAATGAAGGCTACGTGTCAATTTACAAGCCATCGTCTGCTTTATGCAGGCGTGGGGCATAGTGACTCTCGCTCTTGAACAGTTGTCTGACAGTGAATGGTGGTACTCTTCGCTCTTTCATCCTATCAAATAGATTTTCAGTTATGAGTCATTGACGATGATAGATTGGTCGCTGGATGAAGTGATTGATGGGCACATGACTGAATGGATTGCTTGGTTGACGGATTGAATACATTCAACTTTCATCGGGTGAGTGTGTAACATTTGGTTAAAGGCACAGTAAGCCTCCCGTAAACCACCACAGATACTCTCAGGCTTATACACACAGTACAAACACCCTTCCATTTGAACGCTCACCAAACGGGAATATCCTAGGTGGCCTACGTAAAGAGCGAGCAATTTTTAAAGAATTAATTTTGCGCCGATTGCTCAGAGACAATCGGACCGTGGTGAGTGTTGGCGCTTGACCTAACTTTTAAAATCTCAATAATAAATTGACAGCTTGTTACACAAATATTTTTAAATCATATAATAATTCTTTTTTTCATCAAGACAAGATCAGTACAATTCAACGTTTTGAAAGTTTGAAAAAAGGGAGCCCGGAACCAGGTCACGCGAGGTCGTGGTTCTCCTAGCAGACGACGATTTATGGCCTATCGCCAGTTCCTCTGGACAGTCAAAACCCATCGCTGGAGTTCTTGTGAACCACAGCCGTTTGTTTCGTGCATAGTGAGAGGTACATACTAACTTGCTATTGTAGATAAGCTCACATCGAGTCGCATTCAAATTACTAACTGACGACTACATTGTGAAAAAGGGAAACTGGATCACACAGGTTCACGATGGCTCAGGGGTAAGATACACCACGCAAAAATAAATTCTTTGAAAATTGCTCGCTCTTTACGGAGGGCACCTAGGATGTTTTTAAGCGGTGAGTGTTTAAATGAAAGGGTGTTTGTACTGTGTGTAAAAGCCTGACAATATCTGTGATGGTTTACGGGAGGCTTACTGTGCCTTTAACCTTCCTTACCTGTGCCAGCCGTAATCAAAAGACAGCAGTATAATAACAAGGAAACAAACATGACGTTTTCCATAACTTTAGAGTGAAGAAAACCGAAACCGACCCAGGCAAACAAGATTCACCACGCTATAACGTTTGTCAACACAGAATTGTCTTTCTCTTAGATCAAAGTATCGACAAGACAGTGATTCACACAGCAACAGATATTCTCTCAAGAATAAAACCGTTTCACATTTTGCTCTGAGCAGAATCAACGTTTACGCGATATGACAAGGCTTTATCACGATAGAAGGATCCACTTCCTGGTTCAAAATTATCATGTGAAGTTGACTGAAAAGAACGGGTATAAACTTTAACTGTACAGGCGTGTTACAGTCTTTGTGGTTATTTCCAAACTTGTATTACGACACAGCTTTGCTTCTTTACAGCTCGCGTGACTGCTTTTCAAAAGAGTAAAAACATCGGCATCATTAAATGTTGTTGTTGTTGTTGTTGTTGTTGTTGTTGTTGTCGTCGTTTTTGTGTTTGTTGTTGTTGCAGCCACTGCATGCTGCTTCCACTCCATTTGCTGTCTTGGTAAATTGGCTTATGCGAGTTTATGTGAGGATTTGAAGACAGTGTCATGAAGCATGCCTTCAGGAAAGCACAGTTTAGATATATGATGTCGACTTAATTATTGGTCTTCCTTTTTTCAAGCACAGAAATCTACCTTACGTTACTGCATCCACGTATAGTATTATGATGTTAATGGTTTATATTGTTTGTCCTATCATCTTCCCCCGAATGTCTATTTTAAGAGTATTAAGTACTTTGTATTGTATTGTATTGTTCGCATTGTATTGTATTACATTGCATTGCACTGTATTGTGTTGCATTGCATTGTATTGCATTGCGTTGTTTTGTATTGTATTGTATCCCGGTACATTGTAATGTATCGTAATGTGTTGTATTGGATTTGCCCTCGCTTAGTAAACGAGATTCGCATTTAACAAACATGTAAGATCTGGCGGCTGTGTTCCGAAGAAAGCTCTGTCCTAATCGGTCACGTGTGTAAGCCGTGCTAACGAGATAACAAGCATTCGTTCACAAAGAGCAGATACAATTGTTACGTGTCGTGTAATCGCTCAGTGCAGCTGGATACCAGTTTCTCCAACACTGCAGTATCAAAAGTCAAATACTGGCTGCATTTTCCTGCTTCCTTCATACATAATATTATTTCATTTTCATTTCATGTTTTTATTTGTGTCTGAAGACGTGTTACTTCACCGTCTCTTTGTTCTGAAGTATGTGAGGTATTATATATATTGACATCCGGTTTTGTGGTCTTAGCTGAAGAAAAACTGATCAGGAATGTATGAGTAAATTAAGTGCTAGCGGAGTTTGGTGTGTGTGTGTGTATGTGTGTGTATGTGTGTGTGTGTGTGTACGTGTGTGTGTGTGTGTGTGTGTGTGTGTTTGTTTGTGTATGTGTGCATGTGTACATGTGTGTATGTGTGTGTGTGTGTGTGTGTGTGTGTGTGTGTGTGTGTGCGTGTGTGTGTATATGTGTGTGTGTATGTGTGTGTGTGTATATCTATATATATATTTATATATAAGTATATATATATATATACGACTTGTGTGTGTGTGTGTGTGTGTGTGTGTGTGTGTTTGGGTTTGTGTGAGGGTGTGTTTGGGTGTGTGTGTATGTGTGTGTGTCCGCGATGCACGGCCAAAGTTCTCGATGGATCTCTTTCAAATTTGGTGGCCATATGCAGGTACACCCCGGACACAACCTGGTCGATGAGATATTTCAACACGTGCTCTCAGCGCGCAGCGCTGAACCGATTTTGGTTTTTCTCTGGATCCATTCCCAGTAACTCTTCCTTATCTTCTCCAGTGTTTTCAGCGTTTATCTCCCTTCCTTCGTGTGGCGTCAATCCATATTCCCGTTTCTATTTTTAGAAGGTCACTGTCGACAACGCTCAATCCATATTCCTGTTATACTATTTTTAGAAGGTCACTGTCCCGGCGAAGTCGGGTATTACTCTTCTCCAGTGTTTTGCGCGTTTATCTCCCTTCCTTCGTGCGGTGCGCCGGCAATGCCGGCGTACACCCGGCAAAGCCGGGTCCTCGGCGCAGCCGGGTATTTGGCTCGACTTCTTCCCGGCGAAGCCGTACCCGGCGAAGCGGGTATTCATCTAGTATTTATATATATATATATATATATATATATATATATATATATATATATATATATATATATATATATATGCGTGTGTGTGTGTGTATGTGTGTGTGTGTGTGTGTGGGGGGGGATGTGCGAGCGCGTGTGTGTATGTTTGTGTGTGTATATATATATATATATATGTATGTGTGTGTGTGTGTATGTGTGTGTGTGTGTGTGTGTGTATGTGTGTGTGTGTGTGTGTGCGTGTGTGTGTGAGTGTGTGTGTGTATGTATGGGTGTGGGTGTGTTATAAACAGCAAGGCGTTGACAGTATTTTGTTGATGAGTCATTTGATGCTTGAGTGCAGCTGAATACTGCTGCCTCTACCCTGTGATATTTTATGTATCTGCGTTCTCACCCTTCCTTTGACAGATAATTTCTCCCTCTTGTCATTTATGCTTGAACAAAAAAGATTGAAAACGGGTAATGTTATAAACGTTTGGTCGAAACATTAGATTTGGAGTCTCCGCTACGGGAAAACGATTGGGAATGAGGAAAATTAACGTGAGGGTGTTTCTGTCGTGTAGCTGCTTGCTTCGGTGTATTCCTGCGTGTGTGCATGTAACTGTAGTTGGAACAGTTCAGAAAAGGTAGTTGTAACAAACAGACACACAGACCCCACCCACACACACACGCATATGTTTACACACACACGCACGCACGCACACACACACACACACACACACACACACACACACACACACACACACACACACACACAGAGTATACTGTATTGTAACACACATTTTAAGTCAATGTTGGAATCAATAAACAAATAGTTTATTATGAGTTACTTGTCCCCTCCCAATCTCAATTTCTAAAGCAATTGATTAATCAATCATTCACATATTTTCATCGACAAATTAGATTCTATCTACATGTTCTCGCTCAGAAGCAGCTTTATTTATCTTTGTTTGTGCCTAACTTATTCGCTGCTCTCGAACGAGTTGATTTTTATTATCTCGGTAGCCACATTTTGAAAGGATAGTGCTGTACAAAGGAAGCAGGTAAAATAATCTGAAGTCAGTTAGAATATGTTTTAATGGGAGGCATTCGAGAGTCATCTCTGATTGATAACGTTGTAATAATCTTGCATGGTGGTTTGATTAAAACACAAAAAGACCAAAAAGCACTGTACTCACGTTAGAATGAAGAACACGGAACAAATAACGGCGACGTTTCACAATCACCTTGATTTAAACAGGTTGAGTTAGCCGTGTAGGTTATCAAAACAAGATATTTCATGATACATAAATTATTCAAGCTGCAAACAATACCAGTTGATGTTAAGCGTCACATACTGCGAACAACCCGTGTTAAAAGCAAAATACAATTGCATCTCCTCACATGTCAAAGCATATATCATTATTAACAAGTCGCGTAAGGCGAAAATACAATATTTAGTCAAGTAGCTGTCGAACTCACAGAATGAAACTGAACGCAATGCCATTTTTCAGTAAGACCGTATACTCGAAGCATCGTCAGTCCACCGCTCATGGCAAAGGCAGTGAAATTGACAAGAAGAGCGGGGTAGTAGTTGCGCTAAGAAGGATAGCACGCTTTTCTGTACCTCTCTTTGTTTTAACTTTCTGAGCGTGTTTTTAATCCAAACATATCATATCTATATGTTTTTGGAATCAGGAACCGACAAGGAATAAGACGAAAGTGTTTTTAAATTGATTTGGACAATTTAATTTTGATAATAATTTTTATATATTTAATTTTCAGAGCTTGTTTTTAATCCGAATATAACATATTTATATGTTTTGGAATCAGCAAATGATGGAGAATAAGATAAACGTAAATGTGGATCGTTTTATAAAAAATTTTTTTTTTTACAATTTTCAGATTTTTAATGACCAAAGTCATTAATTAATTTTTAAGCCACCAAGCTGAAATGCAATACCGAAGTCCGGGCTTCGTCGAAGATTACTTGACCAAAATTTCAACCAATTTGGTTGAAAAATGAGGGCGTGACAGTGCCGCCTCAACTTTCACGAAAAGCCGGATATGACGTCATCAAAGACATTTATCAAAAAAATGAAAAAAACGTTCGGGGATTTCATACCCAGGAACTCTCATGTCAAATTTCATAAAGATCGGTCCAGTAGTTTAGTCTGAATCGCTCTACACACACACACAGACACACACACGCACACACACACGCACATACACCACGACCCTCGTTTCGATTCCCCATCGATGTTAAAATATTTAGTCAAAACTTGACTAAATATAAAAACGGCCCTTCAATTATATGGAGAAATGTATTAACAGAATTACTAAACATTTTCCCAAATGACACTAAACCTATCGATATCCATTATTTTTTCCGACAAAGAACTTCTAACCCCCCCTCCCCCCCCCCTCTCTCTCTCACTCTTTATCTCTCTCTTTATCTCTCTCCTTATCTCTCTCTCTCTCTCTCTCTCTCTTTCTCTCTCTATCAAACAAACACTTCCCAACAACATACATACTCCATCCCTCCTCTCTCTTCTTTCGTTGTCTCTCTTACAGACATAACTATATCAGATACACACATTAACCCCTCACAAACGGGGTACATGTAGATGTACATCTACACAAAAAGGAAACATGTATTGTAGTACAATCATAAATAAAGCATAACTATCAAATTAATATGCGTGTATATACTTTTTGCAAAGCATCATTACAAATGCTATCCTTTGCGGACACAATCTTATTACCCAGTTGTTGTTGTTGTTGTTGTTTAAGGTCAAAACAATGAAGCTTCAGAGAGAAATGCGCATGTTTGAACTGTTGATGGAATTCACATGGCATGACGGTTGTGGACATTTTTCGTTGTTTTGTTAAAGTAACTTTTCTTTGTCGTCCTCTTCCTCTCCGTCCTTCTCCTTCTTCTTCTTTTTCTTCTTCTTCTTCAATTGATACCAGTGTCTTTGATCTCGTAAGGGTTAGAATCACGATTGGCATCAACATCTCCTTGAGCCGTTTGATGATGATCATTCGCGTAGGTAGGATGTTGTTGCAAACCCGAGCTCTCCTCCCCAGGCGGATTTTCATTGACATACACAGGATTGTGATGGACATTGTCCGATTTCTTCCCATGTCCTCGACGTTGGTTGGTAGTGGTGTTGCGCAGGTCGCCGGTGGTGGTTGCGATGGAGTGTGAAGGCGTCGTTGTGGTTGTTGTTGTAGCTGTGTTGCTGTCGTTGTAGACATGCTCAGGTTCAGCGTTGGGAGGTCGATGTGCCGGTACTTCGTACGTGTTTTCTGAACAGAAAAATAGAATCAAGACAGAGGGGCAAGGAGGAGGGAGAAGGGGTATTGGGCAAGAGAAAGAGAAGATAGATACAGAGAGAGAGAGAGAGAAAAAACAGAGAGAGAGAGAGACAAGAAAGAGAGAGAGAACAAGAGAGAGAGAAAGAGAAGATAGATACAGAGAGAGAGAGAGAGAAAAAACAGAGAGAGAGAGAGACAAGAAAGAGAGAGAGAACAAGAGAGAGAGAGAGAGAGAGAGAGAGAGAGAGAGAGAGAGAGAGAGAGAGAGATAGAGAGAGAGAGACATTCATACATAAAGAGAGAGAGAGATAACATAACATAACATAACATAACATAACCTTTAATTGTTGTCCCGAAGAAGCCTCCATAGTCGACAATTCGACCTTCGGTCTTTCGGTCTTTGTACTGTACAGAATTCTTTAAATGTTCAACTTTGTTCACCCACAGTCATCTTGTTGTTTAGATAACATTACAAAAAATAACATTAAAAAATACTTAACATAAGAAAACATAAGATTAATCTTTATTTCCGGGTGTTGTGGCGTCAGCATACAGGTGACCTCTTTTTCAACCAGCTCTCGCCCGGAGAAGGACTATACACACAGACGGGAAAAAAACGGAACAAGTCGCGTAAGGCGAAAATACAACATTTAGTCAAGTAGCTGTCGAACTCACAGAATGAAACTGAACGCAATGCCATTTTTCAGCAAGACCGTATACTCGTAGCATCGTCAGTCCACCGCTCATGGCAAAGGCAGTGACATTGACAAGAAGAGCGGGGTAGTAGTTGCGCTAAGAAGGATAGCACGCTTTTCTGTACCTCTCTTTGTTTTAACTTTCTGAGCGTGTTTTTAATCCAAACATATCATATCTATATGTTTTTGGAATCAGGAACCGACAAGGAATAAGATAAAAGTGTTTTTAAATTGATTTCGACAATTTAATTTTGATAATAATTTTTATATATTTAATTTCCAGAGCTTGTTTTTAATCCAAATATAACATATTTATATGTTTTTGGAATCAGAAAATGATGGAGAATAAGATGAACGTAAATTTGGATCGTTTTATAAATTTTTATTTTTTTTTACAATTTTCAGATTTTTAATGACCAAAGTCATTAATTAATTTTTAAGCCACCAAGCTGAAATGCAATACCGAAGTCCGGGCTTCGTCGAAGATTACTTGACCAAAATTTCAACCAATTTATTTGAAAAATGAGGGCGTGACAGTGCCGCCTCAACTTTCACGAAAAGCCGGACATGACGTCATCAAAGACATTTATCAAACAAATTAAAAAAATTTCGGGGATTTCATACCCAGGAACTCTCATGTGAAATTTCATAAAGATCGGTCCAGTAGTTTGGTCTGAATCGCTCTACACACACACACAGACACACACACACACACACACACACACGCACGCACGCACGCACGCACGCACATACACCACGACCCTCGTTTCGATTCCCCCTCGATGTTAAAATATTTAGTCAAAACTTGACTAAATATAAAAAGGAGAGAAAAAGACAAAAGGAATATGTTTTCAAGAATGGCTTAACAAAAACACGAAACATAAATGTGTATTTGTTCTTACCGTCGTTCTGTTGTGAAGCGTCTGGTCCGTCGCTGGTAGAGTACATTGGGCTGACGTGTTCTTCAAAGTCTGTGTCAGGAAAAACACAAAGAAAAAAACTTGGACACGACGTTCATTTCTTTGAGTATATATATATATATAACTATTCTCGTTCAAAGGTGTTTTTGTTTTAATAGATTGTAACCGCCCAAGCAATCAACGGAACATCAACATTCCCCTCCCTCCCTACCCACCAGCACCACCCATATAACATGGGTAACAATACACATGACTTGGGGATATTATGGAGAACACAGCCAATTCAATTTGGTGATAGGGACACATTAGCAAGATCTAGATGTGGCAATTTTAAGCACGTGTACGGGTACATGTACGGGTAACGTCATCAAATCTAGTTTTTACGTCACGCGTTTGCCAAGATCTGCAGTCTTGGTGGGAGCAAAACAACGTATGATTTGGAACATTGGAGACAAAAGTGAGTTGCGGGTGACGCAATATATACACGTACGCGTGCAGGTCTTTGCTACAAGTTCGATCATCTTCATGTAGAACACTGTATTGTGTGCAAACCGCTTACCGTCGTTCTCTGTTGCAGTGTCATTGCTAGACCCGAGCGCACTTCCAGCAGGCTTCTGTTTTCTCTTTCTCCTTACGCAAACCACCACGACGACCACCACGATGATGATGACGGCCACACCAGCCACGATGCCACCAACAAGCGCTCCCATGGGAAGGTCGTTCTCTTCCTGTGTTCTAGGCGAAGTATCTGTGGAAAACAAACCATTATTAAGCTGATCAGATTTTGATTTGGATCGAGTTGATATTAAGTGCCCACTTATAACACTCTAAGATTCATATTTATATAGATACTGTTCGGGGCAAGATCCGTGCACAATAACGGAACTAAAAGCTATTAAATAACTGGCTTGAATTAATCGTTTTCTTTCACTTTAATGATTTGTTTACGGAAAAGCAACTTTACCAAACCACATAGTAAGGCTACCAGAGACTGTGTATGGTCTCTGAGGCTACTTGAAATAGTATAAATGTTACAGACGAACTCGTTACCATCCAGTAGTGAACTGCAGATAAATTACATCAGATATTGTCATAAACATAGGTAGAAGCTTTTGCGCCTACAATTAAGGTACTCTGTTCCCTCTGCCCGCCAAGTAGTTAATCCTCACTTCTCATATAGGTAGCTACATTTACACAAGCCAGAAAATACGAAAATACACCAGACAATACGTACAGTCGACGCTGTCAGGTAGGGGCGAAACGTCAAGACTGCTTGTAGCTGAAAGAAAAGATGCAACACTTACATGAATACAGCTAGGGATCTGTTATAATACTTTGCAACACCCTCCCCCGTCTCCCCGCCAAGCCTTCTGTGGAAAACCAGGCTTAAAGGATGATAAGGTAATTCCTAGAATTACTTCACTTTATAAAGCAGCTGTCACGCATTCTCCTTCGACCATCGTGAAATGTTAGACAGTTGTTTGCTTTGTGGCCTGGTAAGCGAGTGAGTTAGCACGCGAGAGAGTGCATGTTCTATTTTCTGTTTGTTGACCGACCTGATCATCTGTTTGTTGACCGACCTGATCATCTGTTTGTTGACCGACCTGATCATCTGTTTGTTGACCGACCTGATCATCTGTTTGTTGACCGACCTGATCATCTGTTTGTTGACCGACCTGATCATCTGTTTGTTGACCGACCTGATCATCTGTTTGTTGACCGACCTGATCATCTGTTTGTTGACCGACCTGATCATCTGTTTGTTGACCGACCTGATCATCTGTTTGTTTAGTTGTTTTACCACAGTTTGATGTAACACGAATTAGAAAAAAAATACATACGAACCTGTTGTCGTACCACGCGTTGAAACTGGGCGGTTAGTGTCTGATTGATTGAAAGAAACAACAATAAAATCATCAACAAATCGTCGCGTTAAGCATACAAAAACAAGAAAGGTAGGTTGTTGGAACGTTTGTTGTTGACAAAACAATACATTCACAGGTATTTCGACCCAACGGTCTTTTAACGGTCGTCGCGTTAAGCGATAAGAAAGCAATCAGTCAATCTGACAGACTATAAACGTCAACACTGGACTGAAAAGTCTTCACCGCAGGCTCGAGTATAACCACACATTTATATTATTTGGATAAGACGGCACAATAAATACTGATGAAGGTTTTCATTGTATTTTATTGCAAGCCAAATTTTGTGTATACAAATGTAGAATAAATAAAGTAAAGCCAACATTGAACTTTTTTTCAAAGAACATACAGCGGTTTCATACACTATTTTACCCCAGAAAAATGAACTTCATACATGGAGTTTTTAACGTTGGAATACGGGTGTAAAACTTCGTCTGCTAGTCCCATTCGACGAAAGAACATTTCCTGAGCAATACCAAAACATGAACAGAACACACACTATCTGCCTTTACCGCCACAGCAGAATAACAACATAACTGCATGTGTACTTGATTTTAGTCCAAAACAGGGAAACTGACAAGAAGTGTTAACAGAATTGAAAGATTTTCACGGAACTATACAACCGCGCATTATTCAATCGCCTGTGCAGGTAGACTTGTTGAGTGAATAGGATTCGATCAAACTTTCGCACAAAAACTCCTCCTTTCTTTGAATAACTGAAGAAAGGAGGAATAAGGCCAACAAGAAAAATATGTCTGTTTCCGGTAACATCGCCGAAAAAAATAAGGTCGGTCGGTCGTTTTTAATTTTTTTTAAATTTTTGTTTTTACCTTTTTCTTACGTTTTGTTAACGTCTTTTTACGTTTTTTGTTTTTTTCCCGGCGTCATTGGCCGCCATGTTTTTTTCGCGTGACGACGAAAACGGGAGGTAAGTCTCATAGATTGTGAAGTCTCATCGACCGATTACCTCCCTTTTTTGGTGTTTTTTTTGTGTGTGCGAAAAGCGAAAAAAACCTTTAGGGTCGGCGCTTAAAAATAGGGTCGGTCGGGTTACCGGAAACAGACATATTTTTCTTTTTGGCCTAAAGAGGTTACATACCTCGTCTCAGTGAATATTAAAAATTCATGAAAAATCCGAGCGTTGAAATTGGGCGATTAGTGTCTGATTGATTGAACGAAACAACAACAGTATAAGCATAAAAGTCGCGTAAAGCGATATGAAAACATAATGTGTTAGCCTACATAGCAACATTGGACTGAAAAGTATTCACCGACAGTGTCCGAAGTTTGACCAAACATTTAACTGAATAATGAGATCGCCACAGTATCGCTTCAACTTTTTGTCAAAAGCCGGATATACGTCGAGCAGCACAGGCATTTATCTAAAAAAAAAAAGTGAAAAACAGACTGGATAGTGTATATCATTTGGAAGAATCCACATGTTTAGTTTAATGAAGATCTGTCCAGTAGTTTTCTGTGCCTCGCTCTACACATGTACACACTTACACTCTCAACCTCTTCTCGATTGGCAATCTACTTACAAAATAAAATTAGTCAAATAAGTCACACACACACACACACACACACACACACACACACACACACACACACACACACACACACACACACACACACACGTGTGTGTGTGTGTGTGTGTGTGTGTGTGTGTGTGTGTGTGTGTGTCTCTATGTGTATGTGTGTGTCTGTGTGTGTGTGTGTGTGTGTGTGTGTGTGTTTGTGTGTCTCTATGTGTATGTGTGTGTCTGTGTGTATGTGTGTGTCCGTGTCTGCGTGTGTGTGTTTGTGTGTGAGTTTCTGTCTGTATGGCTGTGCATCGGTGGCCCAATTTTTGAAATTGTCACTATTTTGAATTCCTACCAGAAAGGAAATACTAATGTTTGTTATCTACATTTTCTTTCAAAATATGCACACGAAGAAAATAAGAAAGAAAGGAAGCAAAGAGGGAAAAAATAAAATAAAAAATAAAAAACAAAAGAACGAACGGCATGTACAAAGAAGTCTTACGTATAACGTTAACATGACACCACTTAGTCCTCTTGGACGTCCCAGAGTGACTTTCACAGGAAACTGTTGCGTTTTTGTCCACCTCACGGTCATACTGCTGGTAGAACAGCGTGCTGTTTGACTGTGACCTCTCTACAGCAAAGTGGTCAGACTGATAGCCATTGCAGTAAAAGTCACACGTGTTCACTGTTCCGGGCGAATATTCATCGCAAGTCACGGGGTAACACGTGACCTTTAGTATCTCCCCATCACTCTTTGCTAATGTCCAGACGATGGTGTCAAGTACTCTAAAACCCTTACAGATGATTGTGTTGTTGGCATTTTCTTGAATGTCAATAACGTTTCCACTGCAGTTTTCTATCTCTACGTCTTCAGCAAGTTGACTGTCTGAAAAAGAACACACATCTAATCATGGTGAAAGTCAACAGGTCGAGGCCCAAGAGTACGCACAGATCTTATCAAGTCTCAAAACGTCATGGTTGGTAAAAAAAAAAAAGAAGGCTACGTGTCAATTTACCAGCCATCGTCTGCTTTATGCAGGCGTGGGGCATAGTGACTGTCGCTCTCCAACAGTTGTCTGACAGTGAAAGATATACGTCGAGCAGCACAGGCATTTATCTAAAAAAAAGAGAAAAACAGACTGGATACTGTATATATATCATTTGGAAGAATCCACATGTTTAGTTTCATGAAGATCTGTCCAGTAGTTTTCTGTGACTCGCTCTACACACATACACACGCACACTCTCAACCTCTTCTCGATTTGCAATCTACTTACGGAATAAAATTAGTCAAATAAGTCACACACACACACACACACACACACACACACACACACACACACACACACACACACACACACACACACACACATGTGTGTGTGTGTGTGTGTGTGTGTGTGTGTGTTTGTGTGTCTATGTGTATGTGTGTGTCTATGTGTCAGTTTGAGAAAGAAAAACTGGAGAAGGTCGTTAGGGCTGCCAGCAGGATCATTGGCAGAGATCTCCCCTCTATAGACTCCCTTCACATCCTGCGCATGATGAGGAAATGTAGGTCCATCATGCAGGATCCCACACACCCGGCTGGTCATCTCTTCCAGCCTCTGCTCTCGGGGCGCAGGCTCAGAACCCTCAGATGCCGTACGGCAAGACTCAGAAACAGTTTCTACCCCCAGGCTGTCCTGGCTTTTAATAACCGGTAAATGAACTCTACAGATTGTGACACGTTTTAGGATGCTCTAGGAGTATGGTTTTAGTAGCTGACATTACATACTGTGATATATAGAGTGGGTTTTAGTATGGTGACACCACTGTGACGCGATGAAGCCAGACTATGTTTTAGCAGCTGGTTATATAACCGGAATACACATCTAGTATGTTTTAGTAGTTTTAGTCGTTCTTTAACCACTGTGATGTGTTGGAAGAGTTTATTTTTATGTGCTGTCTTAGAGGTACTTTTTATCAGTATGGAACATGTTCAGTTCTTACAGTAGTTGATAGTGGGGGGGGGGGATCCTATCTTATTCTGCGTACTTTTATTGTGGTTCCGATAGCTCTTAGAGTTTCATAGTTCTCACCATGTCTGTATAGTGTATGTATTAGTTACTGTGATACCAAATTGTCTTACCCATGTATGTATGATGCTATGCGCCAGTGATGTATGAATGCTATTTATTTTTGTTTTTATCACACAGCAAGCTGCTTTCCTCGTGTATTTTTTATGTTCATTCATGTATTGTACACTTGGCAATAAATTATCTATCTATCTATCTATCTATCTGTGTGTGTGTGTGTGTGTGTGTGTGTGTTTGTCTGTGTGTGTGTGTGTGTGTGTGTGTGTGTGTGTGAGTTTCTGTCTGTATTGCTGTGCATCGGTGGCCCAATTCTTGAAATTGTCACTATTTTGAATTCCTACCAGAAAGGAAATACTAATTTTTGTTGTCTACATTTTCTTTAAAAGTATGCACACGAAGAAAATAAGAAAGAAAGGAAGCAAAGAGGGAAGAAAGAAAAGAAGAAATATAAAACAAAAGAACGAACGGCATGTGTATGTGTGTGTCCGTGTCTGCGTGTGTGTGTGTGTGTGTGTGTGTGTGTGTGTGTGTGTGTGTGTGTGTGTGTGTGTGTGTGTGTGAGTTTCTGTCTGTATTGCTGTGCATCGGTGGCCCAATTCTTGAAATTGTCACTATTTGGAATTCCTACCAGAAAGGAAATACTAATGTTTGTTGTCTACATTTTCTTTAAAAATATGCACACGAAGAAAATAAGAAAGAAAGGAAGCAAAGAGGGAAGAAAGAAAAGAAGAAATATAAAACAAAAGAACGAACGGCATGTACAAAGAGGTCTTACGTATAACGTTAACATGACACCACTTAGTCCTCCTGGTCGTCCCAGAGCGGCGACTTTCACAGGTAACTTTGTCCACCTCCCGGTCATACTGCTGGTAGAACAGCGTGCTGTGTGACGGTGACCTCTCTACAGCAAAGTGGTCAGACTGATAGACATTGCAGTGAAAGTCACACGTGTCCACTGTTCCGGGCGAATATTCAGTGCAATTCTCGGGGTAACACGTGGCCTTTAGTATCTCCCTATCACTCTTTGCTAATGTCCAGACGATGGTGTCAAGTACTCTAAAACCCTTACAGATGATTGTGTTGTTGGCATTTTCTTGAATGTCAATAACGTTTCCACTGCAGTTTTCTATCTCTACGTCTTCAGCAAGTTGACCGTCTGAAAAATAACACACAACAACAAAATATGGTGACAGTCAACATGGCGAGGCTTGAAAGTACGATGAGATCTCGTTAAGTCTCAAAACGTCAAGGTTGGTAAAAACAAACAAGTCGCGTAAGGCGAAAATAAAATATTTAGTCAAGTAGCTGTCGAACTCACAGAATGAAACTGAACGCAATGCCATTTTTCAGCAAGACCGTATACTCGTAGCATCGTCAGTCCACCGCTCATGGCAAAGGCAGTGAAATTGACAAGAAGAGCGGGGTAGTAGTTGCACTAAGAAGGATAGCACGCTTTTCTGTACCTCTCTTTGTTTTAACTTTCTGAGCGTGTTTTTAATCCAAACATATCATATCTATATGTTTTTGGAATCAGGAACCGACAAGGAATAAGATGAAAGTGTTTTTAAATTGATTTCGACAATTTAATTTTGATAATAATTTTTATATATTTAATTTTCAGAGCTTGTTTTTAATCCGAATATAACATATTTATATGTTTTTGGAATCAGCAAATGATGGAGAATAAAATAAACGTAAATTTGGATCGTTTCATAAATTTTAATTTTTTTTTACAATTTTGAGATTTTTAATGACCAAAGTCATTAATTAATTTTTAAGCCACCAAGCTGAAATGCAATACCGATGTCCGGGCTTCGTCGAAGATTACTTGACCAAAATTTCAACCAATTTGGTTGAAAAATGAGAGCGTGACAGTGCCGCCTCAACTTTCACGAAAAGCCGGATATGACGTCATAAAAGATATTTATCGAAAAAATGAAAAAAACGTCTGGGGATTTCATACCCAGAAACTCTCATGTCAAATTTCATAAAGATCGGTCCAGTAGTTTAGTCTGAATCGCTCTACACACACACACAGACACACAGACACACAGACATACATACACCACGACCCTCGTCTCGATTCCCCCCTCTACGTTAAAACATTAAAACTTGACTAAATGTAATGAAGGCTACGTGTCAATTTACAAGCCATTGTCTGCTTTATGCAGGCGTGTGGCATATTGACTCTCGCTCTCGAACAGTTGTCTGACAGTGAATGGTACGTGGTACGTACTCTTCGCTCTTTCATCCTATCGAATAGATTTTCAGTTAGGAGTCATTGACGATGATATATTGGTCGCTGGATGAATTGATTGATGGGCACATGACTGAATGGATTGCTTGGTTGACGGATTGAATACATTCAACTTTCATCGAGTGAGTGTGTAACATTTGGTTAACCTTCCTTACCTGTGCCAGCCGTAATCAAAAGACAGCAGTATAATAACAAGGAAACAAACATGACGTTTTCCATAACTTTAGAGTGAAGAAAACCGAAACCGACCCAGGCAAACAAGATTCACCACGCTATAACGTTTGTCAACACAGAATTGTCTTGCTCTTAGATCAAAGTATCGACAAGTGATTCACACAGCAACATATATTCTCTCAAGAATAAAACCGTTTCACATTTTGCATGCTCTGAGCAGAAAGAACGTTTACGCGATATGACAAGGCTTTATCACGATAGAAGGATCCACTTCCTGGTTCAAAATTATCGTGTGAAGTTGAGTGAAAAGAACGGGTATAAACTTTAACTCTACAGGCGTGTTACAGTCTTTGTGGTTATTTCCAAACTTGTATGACGACACAGCTTTGCTTCTTTACAACTCGCGTGACTGCTTTACAAAAGAGAAAAAACATCGGCATCATTAAATGTTGGTGTTGTTGTTGTTGTTGTTGTTGTTGTTGTTTTTGTTGTCGTTGTTTTTGTCGTTGTTGTGTTTGTTGTTGTTGTTGCAGCTGCTGCATGCTGCTTCCACTCCATTTGCTGTCTTGGTAAAGGGGCTTATGCGAGTTTATGTGAGGATTTGAAGACCGTGCCATGAAGCATGCCTTCAGGAAAGCACAGTTTAGATATATGATGTCGACTTAATTATTGGTCTTCCTTTTTTCAAGCACAGAAATCTACCTTACGTTACTGCATCCACGTATAGTATTATGATGTTAATGGTATATATTGTTTGTCCTATCATCTGCCCCCGAATGTCTATTTTAAGAGTATTAAGTACTTTGTATTGTATTGTATTGTATTGTTCGCATTGTATTGTATTACATTGCATCGCACTGTATTGTGTTGCATTGCATTGTATTGCATTGCGTTGTTTTGTATTGTATTGTATCCCGGTACATTGTAATGTATCGTAATGTGTTGTATTGGATTTGCCCTCGCTTAGTAAACGAGATTCGCATTTAACAAACATGTAAGATCTGGCGGCTGTGTTCCGAAGAAAGCTCTGTCCTAATCGGTCACGTGTGTAAGCCGTGCTAACGAGATAACAAGCATTCTTTCACAAAGAGCAGATACAAATGTTAGGTGTCGTGTAATCGCTCAGTGCAGCTGGATACCAGTTTCTCCAACACTGCAGTATCAAAAGTCAATTACTCGCTGCATTTTCCTGCTTCCTTCATACATGATATTTTTTCATTTTCATTTCATGTTATCATTTGCGTCTGAAGACGTGTTACTTCACCGTCTCTTTGTTCTGAAGTATGTGAGGTATTATATATATTGACATCCGGTTTTGTGGTCTTAGCTGAAGAAAAACTGATCAGGAATGTATGAGTAAATTAAGTGCTAGCGGAGTGTGGTGTGTATGTGTATGTGTGTGTGTGTGTGTGTGTGTGTGTGTGTAGGTGTCTATACGGGAACCTAGGTGTTTGGGCAGGAACATATAGATGGTTTTTCCGGAACTTTGGAGGGAACCTTAGAACATGTTGCAGGATTTTCGGGAAGGTTCCAGGGAACTCTCCAACATTTTCTGAACCAAGACAGGTTCCCATAAAAGTACCAACAAATTTATGCAAATTTTATGAAATCGCAGTTATCTCCCTTTGACTAAGGTAAATATTTTCGCATTGGCACCAGTCTGTGCCCTTCAACTCGTCACTGTGTTGCCTTCTCTCTCTCTTGTTTGAGTTTGATTTTATTTTTATTTAACTTTTGATTTGAACTTAGTTTGTTTTTATTTGAATTTTTTAAATTTGAATTTTTTTATTTGATTTTATTTTGCCTTGTTTAATGTTTTTTGTTTGATTTTTTATTTGATAATTTTAATAGTGTTTTTGTTTGTTATTTTATTTGATTTGAATTTTTTGTTTGTTTGTTGACATTTTAGATTCTATTTTCATCTCCCTCGGGAGAAATTTCGGGCAGCCCTCTCAACGAAGGCAAACTCGCAACTTTGGAGTGCACCAGACCCAACCTAGTTAACATTATTTTTTTTTAGTCACTTGAGAAAAAGTGACTCTATGTAATCGGTCAGTGTTAGTCTGTCCGGCCGGCCGTCCGGCCGGCCGGCCGGCCGTCCGACCGGCCGTCCGTAGACACCACCTTAACGTTGGACTTTTCTCGGAAACTATCAAAGCGATCGGGCTCATATTTTGTTTAGTCGTGACCTCCAATGACCTCTACACTTTAACGATGGTTTCGTTGACCTTTGACCTTTTTCAAGGTCACAGGTCAGCGTCAAAGGAAAAATTAGACATTTTATATCTTTGACAAAGTTCATCGGATGTGATTGAAACTTTGTAGGATTATTCTTTACATCAAAGTATTTACATCTGTAGCCTTTTACGAACGTTATCAGAAAAACAAGGGAGATAACTAGCCTTTTCTGTTCGGCAACACACAACTTAACGTTGGGCTTTTCTCGGAAACTATAAAAGTGACCGGGCTCAAATTTTATGTGAACGTGACTCATTGTGTTGTGAATAGCAATTTCTTCCTGTCCATCTGATGCCTCATATAATATTCAGAACTGCGAAAGTGACTCGATCGAGCGTTTGCTCTTCTTGTTTAGAATATTTTTGAGGGGGAGGGGGGGGGGGCAGACCGGAGAACCTGGAGTAAAGCCCCGAAATGTGGCCCGAGTTGAAAATGAAATAAAATTGTATTATTATCTCTCTATCTCTTAATGGCGACAAGAAGCGAAGTCTGTTAGCACATTGCGCTGGTTCGAATCTCGGATTGGGGAGGCATTATAATGTTGCTCCATAACTGAAAACTGGTTCGCTGCTGTCGGTAAATTTTTTTAAAGGTTAACTGCTTTATTATTCCTCTTTCAGAGTTTTTTATTACCCAAATACATGCATGTATCACATTCATATTGTTGCATATTGAATTATCATACCATGTTCTCAAACATGCATACATAAGGCGATGTTTTCGTATTTAGATAGACATAGAACAGAAGATGTAACTTGGGAAAATACTAAAATAAAGGAATGAGAACAAGCATGGGTGTAAAGGAGTAGGAATGAGAGACAAAGAGAGCAATTTGGTATAAGAGCAATCTAAAAATACCGCATTCCACAAAGTAATGCATGCCTTTTATTATTAATAGTATTTATTGTTTAGAGCCTCTACGCTGGGTGGTGGGGGTTGGCTTGGACCCGATAGATAAAATATTACAATTTTTAGCATAACAAAGAAACCAAACCCGACTTTTTGAGCGATGGGACAATAAAGTAATGAACAGAAATTAAAAAAATTCTAATAAATCCATTGACTTTGGAGTAGCGCGACTCTGTTGCTGCTAGCTTTCCTCTGTGAGAAAGCGACCCGAATTTCTCAGCGATGGAACAATAAAGTAATGACATAACAATCTAACAGATCCCTTGACTTTGGGGTATCGCGACTTTGTTGCTGCTAGCACACGCATACGTGATTTTGCCGATGCTGGGGTCAGTGAATCGTAAGTGTGAGGTGGGAAGTGGGGGGTCGGGCGGGCGGGTGGTGGGGGGGGGGGGGGTCGGGGTTTTGTCGGGCGGGGAATGGAAGAACGCAACTGCGATGAAAATAATGTGTCTAAATCAGAAATCCTTTTTGTTCGTATTACTATCATTGACTAAATTGCAGTAATCAGCATTAAAAGCTTGTTTTATAACAGATAACAGACAACACATGCTTTTATTGTCAATAAAACATAGATGTTAATAAGTTGCAAACACAAACACGCAAATATTGTGAGATTTACGGTAGATTTAGGAAATTTGAGAAACGATGACTGGTAAGGGTTCTGACTGGAAAAGTGTTCAAATCTCGGAAATGTATTTTATCAGTTTCCGTTAAAATTGTTCATGAAAAATAACAATGTCTAGAAACACCCTTTGCGTATACAATAATTATGCCATGTCATCGTCATCATCATGGAACTGGTACTGCGCACACAATTATATAACTTGCTTCGATAATTCCATAGTTTAACACTTATATTGTCTGTTTATTGGACGTTCACTACACAGCGTATGCCATGTGTTCATCCGTTTAAAAAACATTTTGGTCAAAGTGGTTTAATGATCCCGCATATTCCTTGATGACGCAGTGTTCCCTTGGGCATATGTCCAAGTGACTCTTTACATTTACGAACCCGGCAGCCACGTGTTTGCAAAATAAAACACGGTTAAACAAATACAGTTCACACCAACATCATTAGCATTTACACAATGCAGTAATTATGGTGTTGAACATGATGATTCACGAATATTATACCTATTCCGGATGTACTGAACAAGACAATGACACACTCCGTGTGGCAGAGGCCTAAATGCTTGGAAACATATGTATCAAGTAATGGCCATGTTTCGTTCAATATGAGAAATATATGTCCGTCAATTCCAGTTGAGCGGATTCCAGTTTGTCAGGAACGATCACACGACCAGTGCTTCAGTTCAACAAATTAGTTGCAGAACCGCGTCATGTTTAATGGTTATGGTTACTGATTTGACACGTGTGTCCAAGCCCTAAAGGCCTGGATACACGTATCAATTATTTGCCTAGCCAGCGCCATTGAAATGTGTTGAAACCAATGGCCATGTCGTCGTTTCTGGCAAACTGGAACGATCACATGACTGGCAGTGCTTTCAACGCTGTATGTTTAATGTGACCAAGTGGAAGGAAGATCGTATCACATGTAAAAGCAGAGCGGGCCTTTAATTATGAAAGGCATGCGAATATGAAATTCCCCACATCCACGTCAAAGACATAATCTTGGCACTTGCATATATTGCAACAGCAACATTACAGCAGAACATGAATACATGTAGGCTATGAACTCAATGCAGAACACAACCCAGTAGCAACTAAACTGAACAATTTGATATTACAGAAACTACATTACATATGCATGGATGCTTTAGTCTTGTGCACTTGGAACATTGATCGAAGCAACTAAAATGGGTCCATTGGCTTGGAGCTACAATAATAATGTCCAAGTGTTTTCTCTTTGTGTATTGATCTAACGGTAGGTGTTTTTTTTAATATTTTTTTTATAGGGAATACGACATTAGTCGAGTTACGAAACCTGACATTTTGAACGAGGCAGCCCATGTTGTTATCATCAGAGAACGACACGACACGGACGCAACGGCCCGTACACGGCTAAAAATAGCATGACAAGTGCAGAGCTATGCAGAGCAATGACTTAAGGCGCGCAGACGGTTGAAAGGTCACACACTTTCGCCTACAAAATCAACTCTGCACAGAGAACACAAACCAGCTGTTGATTTGAGCAAGCTTCTAACGAGAGTGATTGTCTTATTGCGTGTAAAAGCATGGTCAGATCTGAAACTGTGAATCGAATTGTTTCACGGCATGATCGGCTGTTGCCTCTCTTAAAAACACAACTGTGCAGTCTACAGCTGCTGCAACATTATTCATTTCCTAGTTTTTTTCTTTCTGTGAATTGCTAACCAAACGATAGTTTCTTACAGAAAATAAATACATTGGTCAAGTTATAAAAACTGAATGGTTGAACGAAACATCGGGTTGCACACTTTCGAAATAGATTTTGCCCAGAACGAATCTAGTTTTGTTCATATGTCTATTGTGCTTGAAAGAGGAATGAATTAACTAACGTTTCCAAAAGCATGAAGTTCATTGATCCAGCGGTTTGTTTTTTGTGGAAGTGTGAAAATACCGGCCGATTTCGTCAGCCGCATATGACAGGTACATGATTTTACTTGAATAACAATCGGTTGTGTTGCTTTGTAAAAGTCGTTCTGCTTCTAATATCATCCAATTGGCTTTAAACTTTACACACAAGGAGAGTACACTTTGCTCTTTCCAATAATTATTGATTTAATACCTCTTTTTTTTTCTCGCGAGCCGATCTACGATGTAGAATTGTCTTTTTTTTCTGTATGAAGCGGGACTCAGGATATGTTGAATTTGTATTTCAATCACCAAAGATCAGATTTTGTTTTTATTTTGTGTTTGGTAGTCCTTCTCTCTTATGTTAACCATTAGGCCTAATCAAAGTGAATTAGCTTTGATAAACATCCAACAACAATTAAAAACAGACAAATGGTCCATATTAGGAGCATGGGCGCCTACTATGAAAAGAGGCCTTCACGAATCACTGTAAAAAGACCCCTATACCTCAAAATAACAGAATACAACTTAGTGTGCAAGTCAGATTAATTCAAAGATGCTTTAAATGTATCTGTTTCGGGTTGCTGAGAATATTATTTGAAGTACAACAGCAAACTAAAGAAACTTATTGAACACAGAGTGAAAGTAAATGACATTATCAACATCTACAAAAAGAAGAACAGTTGGTAGAGCACTGGACTTGTGATCGGAAGGTCGCAGGTTTGATTTCAGGCCGGGACGGACACGGGTCAACTGTATGTGCAGACCCAAAGACGGAAGCCATGTCCCACCTCCTGTCACCGCAATGGCACGTGAAAGACCTTGGTCATTCTGCCATAAGTGCAGGTGGCGGAATACACCTTAACACGCAGAAGCCTGGGTAGCGCGACTCCGTTGCTGCTAGCTTTCCACTCAGGAAGCAACCCGAATTTCCCAGCGATGGGACAATAAAGTAATGAAAATGAAATGATTTTTTTTTAAAGCTCGAGGACTAGTTATAGGTTACTTTCACCAATCTGAATTAATCAAATTAGCCTTTACCTTTTTTGTTCTCAGTTGAGTAGATGGTGGTCAATATTAGGCGACACACACGTACTTTGAGATGTTGCTGTATTTTTTTAATTTTTTGTTTTGCAGTAAAAACTCGGGGTCAACACTGCTAAAATGTAACAAATACGGTCTTAGCTGTCATATGTAGAAATGTGTGTGTGATAATTAACAGCCTTGGTTGTGGACAGAAATTAATCCGTTACTAGGTGTCAAATTTAGAGTGAACGCTACCAAAAGTGCACAAACGAGAAAAAGCCTAACGGTTTTAAGGTTTGTGTTTCTGCAACTGTTTTGACATATATATATATATATATATATATATATATATATATATATATATATATATATATATATATACACTCTTCAAAGCAAGTTAAGGATCGGTTGAAAAAACGGATCTAATTATAAAAAATTGCCAACAAATTAAACATCGACATAATAATTAAAAAATTAAAGTGTTTGAATTAACAAATGAACAATGAGTCTTGACCTAGAATTTTGTTTGGCAGGCAGAGTTATTTCCCTTTGTGGGACTTCTCAAAAGCTTCTGCATTTTGGAAGAAAAAGGGTGTTTTTTATAGCCCCATGAAATTTGCGGAACGCATGCCAGGGCAAAAGGTTGTGATGCACGTGCTACAACAGGGTCCTGGCTATGAACATCGCTCACCAGCTTGTGTTTAAAGGTTGACACGCTGACACAATTATGCACACTAGCAACATGCCCCCACGAAGAACACTGAGCGATTTGGATAGAGGAAGGGCAATAGGATGGGTACAAGACGGTGTTGCTGCCAGGCAAGTGGCCCAGAGGCTTGCAGTGGCTCCCTCTGTCATCATCAGACTAAAACAGAGATTCCAAGCAACTGGAAAAGTGCAGGAGCGACAACGTTCTGGTCGGCCCAGAGTCACCACACAAAGAGAGGATCGCTTCATTCAGAGGCAGGCCATGCAACAAAGATTGGCTACGGCAAACAATATTAGGCAACGCCTACAAGCTACCACGAACACTGTTGTTAGTGGTCAGACGATCCGAAACCGCTTACACAACTTTGCCTTTGGCTTGCGTGCAAGGCGTCCAGTCCGAGGAACAACCCTGACTGCTAATAACCGAGCAGCTCGCCGAGCCTGGTGCACTCAACATGTGAGGTGGCAACGTCAGCAGTGGGCTCAGGTGCTGTTTACAGATGAGTCCCGCTTTTGCTTGGAACCTGCTGATGGTCGCATCCGAGTGTGGAGGCGTCGCGGAGAGCGCTTCGCAGAAGGCGCTGTTCTGGAACGACAGCGTTTTGGCGGAGGCTCTGTGATGGTCTGGGGAGGGATCAGCACACGTCTAAGGACACCTCTGTACCATGTAGTGGGCAACTTGACCGGTGTCCGCTACCAGAATGAGATCCTGCAACCCCTGGTCGTTCCAGCGCTCCAAGCGATCGGCCCTCGTGCGATTCTTCAGGATGACAACGCACCTCCCCATCGCTCTGCAGCTGTAAACACCTTCATCCAGCAGGCCAGGGTCAACAGGATGCTGTGACCAGCCAACAACCCGGACCTGAACCCCATAGAGCACATGTGGGACGAGCTTTGTCGTCGGGTACAGCAACATCACCCTCCTCCTGCCAATCTGGGTCAACTGCTGCAATGGCTCCAGCAGGAGTGGAATGGAGTTCCCAGAGCATTCATATGCAACCAGATCCACTCCATGCGCCAACGATGTGTTGAATGCCTGGCACACAACGGAGGGCACACGCGTTATTGACACTGATTCACATTGTTGTGAATTCCATTTTCGAGGGTTGTCACGTTTGACACACTCTAGCTAAATTGTCGCTGCCGCGTTCGATCTTTGCTTTGTTTGTCATTACTCCTTGGTTGTTCAATTATATAATTTTATAAAAATGAAAGAATTCGGTCTTGTCTGTTTTGTGTGGCGTGCTTGTAGAAAAGTGATCCTTAACTTTTTTTGAAGAGTGTATAATCAGTAAAATATATATGCAAGTTATCCAGAGATGGCGAATACATCGAATAAAAATGTTTTGAGACCAATAGCACCGTTAGTTTGTCAGAACTGGAGGTGGTCCATATCAGGCAGTTGTCCATATTAGGCTATCTTCCCTTACGACCAGGGTGTGCTTATTGCGTGCCTTATGAGAAACAGACCGTGCAGAAACACACACACACTATGATGTGTTGTCGTATTATTTTTGCTTTGGTCAATCGTCTCTGATTAAAAGGACCATATTCTGAGGTCTCAATATTTTCCCACGGTCTTCCCAACGCATGCGATGTCACTTTTCATTGAGAGTTTTCGCCACCATTTGGCAAGGAGTTATCAGCTGAGATAAAACGCCTGTAAGTAGAACGCGAAAAATCACACCTGGACTCGATCAATCCGACCGACTGGTCACGTCTTGCACGGTAAGAGCACTTGACAGTCTCTGCTGCGGATCATAAAATCGTGGAATCTGCTGATTTTCGCACCCCGAATCTACTCAGCTTCGTCCCAATAGGCCCACTTAAAACATCACACGCGGAATTTAAATTAGCTAAGATGGACATCTGGACACCACATGTGAGAACCACGCACCAAGACCTTGTCAGCATTGAGAGAATGTTTTCGCGGAATTGTTTCACGGTTCTGTGACACTGTTATATTGCGGTGTTACGATATTTTCTTCGTTTCTGATTTGAATTCATGTAAATGAAATCAAGTTAAAAATCAAACACTGTTTCACTCAGATAAATTTTATCCAGCCTGTCACGTTTTTCAATCATACATTTTCTTCTGACAGAAAAAAAGAAAATAACAAAAGAAAAATTAACACATCTGTGTGGGATTAAAATCAAACGTCGATTTGTGTTACTAAAAGTTACTGACCACCATGTGCATGCGAACATTTGCTGCGCCCCCCCCCCCCCCCCTTTCACATCGTAATCGTATCGGCTCTGTCCCATTTTGCCCACCACCCCTTCACCTCTCCCCAGGACCACCCCCCCCCCCCCCCACCTTCCTTTTCAGTAAATAGCCCTTCATTCGGAGCGGCAGTTGTCGCCACGCATCCGACTTTTTTTTATAATTATGTGCGGTTTTTAGTATCTCCTTTACAAAGCTGATCTGATAATTAACTATCTTATTTTTGTAAGCAAACGACAAATTCGCCTCAAAACATTTTATTGACAGTGCATATAAAAAAGGTAGCAACAAAACTTGCGGGGACAAAGTGGGCGAGGGAGAGCCTGGGTGGTCAAACGGGGGCCGTGCCATGCCATATGTCACCTGCTGGTTAAACGAAAGGTTTAAAGGAACAGACTTGCTTTTTTTTATCGCACACAATATTTTGATCTTTTGATCAGTCAGCCATCAATTTTGTACATCAACCCCAACAGTGTTGTTGTCCAAAAATAAAAGAATTGCACTCTGTCCTAAAAGTGAACGGTAGTTCAAAGTTAAAGGGATACTGACCAAAGAGCTTTTGAGGAACAATAAAACACTCTCCCCAAAATAAACACGCAAAAAAACACCCCACACAAATAAAGAAAGAAAGAAAGAATTTACAAGGAAATTAATTATGTTCATGGTTTGCTAGCGCTGTTTTTATGTTATTGTATAATAAGCATGCTGATACCGGGATGCAGTATACGTTAAATGTAAAAGATAAAATGCTGACTATTTAAATGTGAATAAAAAAACAAGAAAGGTAGGGGTTTTTTTTAATTTTTTTTTATTTATTTAAATGTGAACCAGAAAAGATGCATTTCATTTAACTTAATGGCGCCGTTAAAAACAAAAACTAAAATCAAATGAAACTTAGTAGTCGATAGTTAAGTACTATTTGTCACTTGTTTAGAGGTGGTTTGACTGAGTTGCCGACTTCTCCGCTTTAATTCCTTTTCAGTTTTATCTGTACACTCTTCGTTTTCACGCGATATGTGTAACACTTTTCCCGACCTCGCACATGATGGACAGCATTCATTGGAGTGATATGTTTTCACCGGGTTTTCATAACATTGTTTTTCATGCCACGCTATTATCGATTACCTCAAAATAAAAAAAGAAACAAAGAAAAACTCCCGACAAGCGCACAAGGTAGAACCAGCGGTCAGTGCATGGGACTGCAAAAGTGCGGGCGCACGTGTGCGTATGTGTGTGAATACATTTTTTTTAAACTAGTTAGTGTCAAAATCGATCGAATGTCATTTCGATCACGTTTCAGTTTAGCGAACAAGCGTAATCGGATTCAACATACGCATACAAACTCACAGAGTCGGAAGAGTCGTCGAACAGGGAAAAAGATGGCAAAGTAAAATATTGTAAATTGAAATTTTTTTTGTGTCATTTTGCGATGAGACAGAGACAATCTGGGAAGGAAGTTTATACCCAAGTAATACTATCGAACGGGTTAGTCCGTAAGCTGCGGACAAATATTCTTACTCAAAGAGAAAAATGAAACAGGATTTTTTCAGTAAATGTAAGCTTACAGGGCTGCCGATGGGGAAAGACTGAACCACCTAAACAAATAGCAGTTTACATCGGTTGATGATTCTTCAGTCCCACGGAACTTGGTCCATTAGGGAGTAGCCTTACATCACGTCTACAGTCGTTGACACAATCTAAAAACTCTATCAAATTACTCCGCCAAAGTTCCGACAAACTTACTACACAATATGCGTCGTCTATATATGAGCTTAAAAAGGTGTTTATTTTCAATAAAAATCGGTTCGGGTAGCGATGTGATGTTAATCTAGCAAATCAATATTAGGTTTTTTTTAAAGAGTTAAATTCAGGTAGCACTTCATTTGGACAGCTAAGCCTTGACACGTATGTACATATATGCCTTGAGAAAACGGCCGTTATTTTCGTGTATCTCTTCTTTTATCGGGAAGGATATTAACAGCGTGGGGTTTCAGTCATGTTTTCTAACGCCAGCTTCAATTTCAGATAATGTTAGAAGATTTCAAAATGCAAGGGGGTGGGGGTATAGAAAGGGGGGTATTTTCTCTGAATCGTTAATAAGGAAGGAATGAATGTGTTCAGGTAAGTATGTTAAAAGCAATTAACCGCTGAACTCACCCTCTCTAAAGAGGACACTTCACACCAATCGCTGAAGTTTTCAAGGGGTCATAGAGTCATTGGACAATAGAGAGGCCGTAAAAGGGTCGCGTTGCCATTGGTCCACCTGACCACGTGATCAGCCTCTGCACTAAGCTCCGCCCACGGTCATCGAAACCCTTTCTAGTTCAGTTCTGGCTCGGGGCAGGGTTTTTTGGTGTTTTTTTGCCGAACGATGTAGGCGTCTCCTTGGAATTTTGTTTTGATTGGCGTGCGGAGCGGAGAGTTACAAATTACTTTAAAAGAAAACAGTTCAGTTACTTCTCAGATAGAGCGAGTCGCAGAGTGTTATGTATGGTCCGACTGAGGTGCCAGTAGCGGACGTTTTAAATGGAAACAAATTGAAACAACTTTTACATATTGCTTGAGAGAAAAAAAGGGGTTGATGGCCGTTAGTTCTATCTTGTAATGAAACTATTCGTTTTCAACATTTAAAGTGTGAGCCCTTTTTTAATTAAAAATCAGTTAAATGCATCATTGCTCTCATTGAGGCTTGAGAGATACAAATGTACCCGATGTTGGGTCATCTCACTCAAATATTTACTAAGGTAATTCAAAAACAATAAAACTTATCAACAAAAGATAGTACTAATCGTCATAAAACAAGTTTTCTTCTTGAAGCCGATTGGGCAAAAGGTCTTTAATTTTTCCTAAAAATTAAAACGCCAAAAACGTCCGCTATTGACACGTTAGTCGGACTATAGCATGCACACAAACCCTTCAATCACCAACAATCTTTATAAGATATTCCGTGATTTTGTATTTAAAATCAAGAGTCAAACAGACACAGAGATTGTCACCTTCCATTTCTCTGTCATGGAGGCGCGCAGAGGCACGACGTAGAGAGAGCATCAGATAACCGCGACGTAGGTTTGGGGAGTCGGGTCGGGCACTAACAGTACAGTTTATTTTACAGAACTGTATAATTAATTATCGCAACAGGTTTGAACAGTTCGCTTTACATTTGATTCTGTCTCTGTCTGTCTGTCTGTCTGTCTGTCTGTCTGTCTGTCTGTCTGTCTGTCTGTGTGGGGGGGCCGAGCGCCAGGCAAGACTGATAGCAGCTAACGGTACTCCTGTTGCTTGTGTAAACATTTAGAGAGAGAGGGTTCTCACATTCACTGTTTGTGTCTATAGAACTCTGGTTATTCTATTAGTCAGTCACTGAGTCAGTTGCTGACAGTTAATTCTTTAAAACTGTATCACAGAAGCAGGCTGAGATCTTTTTCAGTACATCGTATTCAAACTTGTTTCACAAAAAGACACTTCTCAAAGAAGGAAATAAAACACCTTTCTGTTGTCTCTGAAGGAACATAAACACTTCTACAAAATCAAAACCATAAAGAAACACTGTAATTTAGGCCAGTTTAGACAGGTTTGCATTTCTTTGGACTTGACACTGCTGTTCTATAAGGAGGGGAGAGACAATAGTTAGTTGTTCCTTCATGAGCACTCTGATCTTATCTTCATCATTGTTTATTTCCAGAACTCGGCCCTTGAGGGTGTAAACAAAGGAATGTGTTTCTTCACCCCCTGTTCTCCATGTAGTGCTAGTCCACATTTTCACAATCCACAGAGTGACTCTCAAGCAAATATTGTTCTACGGTGGAATATCTACACAATTTCACTACAGTGTCATATTTCTTTTTTGATCTTTCTCCACATACACGACAAAGAGAATGTAGTCTCTCCAAGTGTGCTTCTTTCATATGAAGAGTTTCCATCACGAAGTGTGCAGAAATTAAACAAACAAAAAATCCACACCCACCTTTCAAGTCCTATTGCCAGTCAGAAAATTAACACCCAAATACACAGATCACAGTTTGCCCTTAAAAAACTTTTTGTTTCCAAAGTTAAGTCCTACACAGGACTATTCATGACAGTTTAAAACACAGACCCACAATCAGGTACCACAAAACACAGTAGGAATAGTATGTTAAAATCCATGTAACAGCATCAAAAGTGTCAACAACACATCTACCACTGTGAAAAACACTCAGAACCCTGCTCTCTTTCAACAATAAAAACTCCATTTAGAATACTGGTAACCAAAAACATTTTTGCTCTGGTGCATACTCTAAAATTTCAATTCACTAACACAGTTAATCCTGGAAAACCAACAGGTTGCCAGCACTTGCAATAGATCACTGAAAATTGTAAACATCCAGGGTTTTTAATAGGGGCCAAAGAAGGGCCAGCCTGCTGGTGCCAACAGCTGCTAAAATGTGATCACAATTAACGAAAATAGATTAATTAGTCTTACGATAAAAATAATAAGAAATCGATCCAAAAATGATTTTCATCTTATTCTTTATCATTTCCTAATTCCAAAAAACATATAGATATGATAGGTTGTATTAAAAACAAGCTCCGAAAGTTAACAAGAAATACAGATAAACGCGCTTTCCTGTTTAGCATAATACGCTACTGCGCTATTGTGGCGTGTTAATTTCACTGCGTTTTGCACGTGGAAGGTGAGCGATTTCCTTCTCGCGGGGATTGACGAAGCTGTAATGTCTTGGTGAAAAAGTACAGTGCGTTCAGTTTCATTCCGTGAGTTCGACAGCTTGACTAAATGTAGTAGTTTCGCCTTACGCGACTTGTTTTATTTTCTACCCTCTTTGTCTGCAAAGAGATGCTGAAAAGGATTTTGAGGGGGAAATGTCTAATATAGGTCCCTGATTCAAAACAATACGTGTACGCTTTTTCATGGAATGACTCGGACAGATGTTTCAGCGAGAAATTCTGTATAAGTGCATCGCGAGCACAGCTTTTCGAAAAAAAACGTTATTTTATTTTGTATTGTATATCACTCTTAGGGTTTAAATTCAATCAACTACAGGAAAACATAAACGCTAAAGCGTAATTTAAAAAAAAAGTACATCCAGCGACATACAAATAGTTTACCTGTGACCAGTATGAATAGACTTGAATTGATTTCAGAAAAAGAGAGGGAAACGGAGTCACGACACACACACACAGACACACAGACACACAGACTGACAGACAGACACACAGACTGACACGGAGAGACACACAGAGACAAACAGACAGACAGAAAGAGTTTCATACGTCTTGTTCCCAAAAATAAAGAAAGTGCTATATAAGTTTTGATAAACAAAAAATATGGTCTTTCTCGGCAGCACACGGTTGAGTGGTGTTTACTAGGCAACCTTTTCTTATTTAGGTGCGTAATTTCGCAATCTGTTCGACCTTTTCAATCTCGCCTTTCTGACCAAAGGCATCGGCGATGAACGTCGCCGACAGAGATAAAGACTATAATCTCTGTGTCGTCGCCGTGATTTGACGCATATCACGCACGGCATATTTATGGCGCGATTTTGGTCTTCATGGCTTCTTGACCTCCTTAGGCTAACGCCGAGGATGTGACACCTAGTTGTGAAACCCTAGAAAACGGCTGAACAAGAGCAGTCACTGCAGGTTTATTGCCCACGGCTGGTCAGTGAAGCACGACTGACCTCTTTTTCGCCCGTAGCAGCAAGCATGCACAATATCATCACATATTAACTACCCATCTCATCACTGTTTCGGCTTGTGTTTAACAACATTAACGTCAACGTTCCAACGTCACATTTCCCAGCTGGAACGAGTTCGGGGTCCTCGATGAGAATATTGTATATACTCCCTACAGGAACGTCATCTCAAGCACACACAAAATGCACAAATACAAACATAACACACACAGAACCGTAGCGGTAAGTTTAAGCCACCAAATGCAATTTTCCCTTTTTTTGAAAAATTAAAAAAAATCAAGTCAGAATTAAATAAATAAAAAATGTTTTATCAGTATTTGTTACAGGTACCTGCGAGGTTTGCACTATACGAGGTTTGCACTGTAATTCCGTTCTAATCACCGAGTTGCCGCGACTAACTCGTTCGAGAGTATTTCATGGGTATGAACTTCTTTTGTAGAACATACTTTTGTGTCTGTCTCGTCGCAAAAATACACTAACAATTTTTGATTTAAAATCTTTTACTTTGCCACCTCTTTCCCTCTCTCTTATAACTCTACGAAATTATGCGTATGTTTGAATCTGATGACGCGTGTCCACTAAAAATGCGATCGAAATAACACTCGATCGACATTGAGACTAATTATAACTGGTTAAAAAAAAGTATTTACATACAAATATGCACACGTGCGCGCGCACTTTTGCATTCCCCACTGGCCATTTAACATTTAACGTACCCTGTGCGCTGGTCAGGAGTTTAACCTTTTTTCTTTTTTAATTTGAGGTTATCGATAATAGCGAAGCATAAAAAACAATTTTGTTTAAAACGTATCGCTCCAATGAATGCTCTCCCTCGTGTGCGAGGCCGGGAAAAGTGTAACACATGAAAACGAAGAGTGTGAAGAGAAAACTGAAATTAAGCGGAGAAGTCGGCAACTGAGTCAAACAACCTCTATTAAAATGACAAATGGTATTAAACAATCGACTTCTAAGGTTCATTTGATTTTGTAACCAAGAAAAGTTTAAGATTGTGTTAAAAAAAGCATCTTTTCTGGTCGACGTCAAAATATTCAGCATTGTAATTATCATTTACATTTAACGTATCCTATATCATGGTATCAGTGTGCTTTAAAAACAAAAACAAACAAAAACGACAGCAAACCATGAACATATTTCATTTCCTTGTAAATCTGTTCTGCTTCTTTCTTTCCCTTTGTATTTATGTGTGTGGTTTTGTTCTATATTGTTAGAGTGTTTTATTGTTCCTCAAAAGCTCTTCTATCCCTTTAACTTTGCACTACCGCAGGCACAGCGTTCAGTTTTAGGACGGAGTGCAATTCAGTTTTATTTGAAACAACGTTGGCGTTGGCGTTGATGTGCAAAATTGATGGTTGATTGAACAAAATATTAAAATATTCTGCGCGATAACAAAAGGAAGTCGGTTCCTCTAAACCTTTTGTTTTTGTTTTACCATCAGGTGACAGTTGGCATGGCACGACCCCCGTTTAACCATCCAGGCTCTCCCTCACCCACTTTTCCCCCGCAAATAGCTGAAAGGAAAAACCTCTGAAATCAGGGGGGGGGGGGGGGGGGGTGCATTTGAATTTCACGCAGCCGGTAATTTCCGCGCATATGTAAATTCCGCGCTTGTAAAATACATGTATGCTCCGCGCAATATCGGGTTGTAACTTCCGCGCACGAATTACTGGTTCGGCTCATACAACTTGCGCGCGTGCACCGACAGGAAGGAATACGTCAAGTCCATGGCCTGGAAAAATTTGCCGGCCATGCTGTGACTTCCCCCCTCTTGTACCTTTGCTGCAGTCTCTGTGACTGTGATACCAGACACCCGAAATTTCTGTAATTTCTGTTATATAATAAGTGAACAAAATATTCTTATACGCATGGTTTAAGTCTTCATTCGTTTTTATCGACTTGTCTGTGTAATAAAGACGTGTTCAATATATAGATATACAGTGTCAGTTTTCATGGATATACAAGTGTCAGTTGTTAATGTCTCAATGTCTCACATTTGACCGAGCAAAGACACGCGCGCTAGTTTCACATCACATTTTGCTAAAACACGCGCGCATCTTACATATACACCACGCGCGGGAGTTTCACATGCGCGGAAGCTTCAAAATTGGGAAAGTGCGCGGAGTGTTCATGCACCCGAATTTCACGCATTTGAAAAATGTTTTCGTCTTCCCGTATTTGATTTTCCCGCATTTGGTGGTTTGAATTTCACGCATGTGAGGTTTTGAAAGTCACGCATGTGAGCTTTTGAAAATCACGCATGTAGTGTATGTGTTGGGGTGTGTGTATATGAGATAGAGTTGCTCGTGATCGATGATGAGTCTCAATTCACCTTGAAATGAGTTGAAACATTTAAGTTTTCTATTAGATGAGATGGGGGGGAAGGGGGAGGGGGGAGAGGGGGAAGGGGGGGGAGGGGGGGAGAGGATTCTGGATCAAATCCTGTGGAAGTTGGTACATGGTCGAAAGTCAATAGTACATGTCTCCCTATCTCTTACTCGCAAACACCATAAATATTATATATGTATTCCCAAACGGATTTTTGTTTTGATGTACAATTTTCATTCAATTTTCTTTTCATGTTTGCAAGCTTTTCATTTAAACTGTACAATAGCCGCCATTTATATTATATGTAATTTTCTAGAAATAGTGAACACCACTATAAGCATTATGCTTGTTGTTGTTTACTCAATATGCGTTTTTTGTAAATAATGCACAAACGTTAAATAAAACAGTTTAAACCAATAGTACATGTACTTGGCTCACCGACACGAGCTTCAGTCAATAAACATTTCCACATTCAAAACTATTCTGTTCAAAGACGCTTGAGTGATTTGAGCATATAAAACGCCCTTTCAAATGTTTACATTTTGACTTTTTTTCCTCTAAAAATGTTTTTTGTCCTCTGAAATTTTAATTCTAAACCTCTGAAATTAGTGAAACCGAGGACCATTCCCATGCCTGCAGTTTGCTACCGTTTCTATATGCACTGTCAATAATATGGTTTGATGCGATTTGGTCGTTTGCTTACAAAAATAAGATATTTTATTATCAGATCAGCTTTGTAAAAGAGATACTACTTAAAAAAAAAAAGTCGGATGCGTGGTGACAACTGCCGCTCCGACTGAGGGGCGATTTACTGAAAAGAAAGGAAGGGTATGGGGTGGGGGGGGGGGGGGGGGGGGGCTTGGGGTCCGGGGAGAGGTTGAAGGTAAAGGGGTACAGAGCCGATACGATTACGATGTTGAGGGGGGGGGGGGGGGGCAGCAAATATTCGCATGCACGTGGTGGTCAGTAACATTTGTCACACAACTTGCCGTTTGCTTTTAATTCTATTTACATGTGTTAATTTCCCTTGTGTTATTTTTTTTCTGTCAGAAGAAAAGGGATCAATGAAAGACATGACCGGCTGGATAAAATATATCTGAGTGAAACGTTACTTCTTCAAGAGTCCGTCTTTGATTTATTTTTTCTCCTTTTTTTTTTAACAATTCAAAATGATTTTATTTATGTCAATTTCTCGCGAAAACATTTTTTTTCAATGCTGACTGGTGCGTGGTGTCTTTGGTGCGTGGTTCGTGGTTCAAGTTGTGTCTTCCGCGTGTGATGTTTGAAGTGGGCCTATTTAGACGAAGCTAAGTAGATGGGGAGTACGAACATCAGCAGATTCCACGATTTTATGATCCTACCGGCAGAGACTGTCAAGTGGTCTTACATGAACCAGTCTGTCCGATCAAGTCAAGGTGTGATTTTCGCGTTTTATTTACACGCCTGTATTCTCAGCTCACAACTCCTCACAAAAACCCTCAAAGAAAAGTGACATTGCATGAGTCGGAAAGATGATAGGAAAGAATTGAGACCTCAGAATAGGGTCCTTTTAATTAGAGACGATAAACCAAAGCACAAAGAATACGACAACACAGCATTACGTGTATTTTTGGAACGCGATCTGTTTCTCGTGAGGCACGCAATAAGGACGCCCCGGTGGCTTATAGCTACACGAAGCATCTAGTGGGCAACGAATTCTGATTTTTTTTGTTTTTGTGTGTGAGTAAGAATATTTTTTATGTGCACCCCAACCCCCTCGCCAAAGATGATTTGGTACGGTGAAAAGATAAGAAAATCTTCCTAGCCATTTGATCGTTTCAATGACGTAAACTAGCTATAATTTAAAAAAAAAATAAAACCCATCTGCCTACTTTTTTTATAACGTGTAGAAAAGACCTCCGAACCGTATATCTACCCTATGTTGTATTCCAACCATCCCCTAACTTAATAGGTCTGGCACTGACAAACATATCTGACTGCCCAACCGACCATCGCGTGCGATCCAGAGCAACTGAATAATAGTGACCATCCACAATAGAACAGTTTAATTCCAACCAAAATTGTACGGAACAGTTCCCTATCTATATGCGTTGGAAGGCGTCTGCGTTGAGAGTAGTGTTTGTCCCGGGCTAAAGTCTTTTAATTTATATTCAGAACTCATTCTCGTCATATGGACATAATATAGTTAACTTGTTTTAATTTGCCAAGTTGTACCTAGTATTCATATCAATTAACAATCCTTGTTTAAAAGAACAAACGGGGGTTTGACGGGAACACGGAGACAATAAACTATCCAGCTGACGACGGTGGCCAACTCAACCGGACCAATGATGTGTGACCTATAAAGTAGAATTTTTTACAGGCAATTGCAATTGTTGTGTCTGCTGCTCTCTCCTCATGTACTTGAAAGCCCTTTACATCAGTCTTTCATGACAAACCTTGCTTTAACAATTGCCTCTTGAAAAAGCACTGATTTCAATTAGTAACATAGTGACAGCTTCGGGTAACCTTCGCCTACATTCTCTTGCTAAGTGTGTACAGAGAGGAAGAGAGGGAGAGAGAGAGAGAGAGAGAGAGAGAGAGAGAGAGAGAGAGAGAGAGAGAGAGAGAGAGAGAGAGAGAGAGAGAGAGAGAGAGAGAGAGAGAGAGAGAGAGAGAGAGAGAGAGATCAAATCAAATCAAATTTTATGAGGGTTGTGGCAGAGAGAGAGAGAGAGAGAGAGAGAGAGAGAGAGAGAGAGAGAGAGAGAGAGAGAGAGAGAGAGGAGAGAGAGAGAGAGAGAGAGAGAGAGAGAGAGAGAGAGAGAGAGAGAGAGAGAGAGAGAGAGAGAGAGAGAGAGAGAGAGAGAGAGAGAGAGAGAGAGAGAAAGAGAGAGAGAGAGAGAGAGAGAGAGAGAGAGAGAGAGAGAGACGGAATGACGGGCGGGCGGGGTGGCATAATCAAAATCTACGCATTCTAGATCAAATCCTGTGAAAGTTGGTCGAAAGTACATGTACTTGGCTCACCGACACGAGCTTCAGTCAATAAACATTTCCGCATTCAGAACTATTCTGTTCAAAGACGCTGGAGCGATTTGAGCATATACAACGCCCTTGCAAAAGTTTACATTTTGACTTTTTTTCCTCTAAAAATGTTTTTTGTCCTCTGAAATTTCAATTCTAAACCTCTGAAATTGGTGAAACCGAGGACCATTCCCATGCTTGCTTTTTGCTACCTTTTCAAAATGCACTGTCAATAATATGGTTTGATGCGATTTGGTCGTTTGCTTACAAAATTAAGATATTTTATTATCAGATCAGATACTTAAAACAAAGTCGGATGCGCTGACAACAGCCGCTCCGACTGAGGGGCTATTTACTGACAAGGAAAGGGATGGAGGGGGGGGGGGGAAGGTGGAGGGCAACGGGGGACAGAGCCAATACGATTACGATGTTGAGGGAGGGGGGGGGGGGGCAGCAAATATTCGCATGCACGTGGTGGTCAGTAACATTTGTCACACAACTTGCTGTTTGCTTTTAATCGCACATGTGATGTGCAGCTCAAGTTGTGTGTTCCGCGTGTGAAGTTTCACAAGTGGGCCTAGTTGGACAAAGCTAAGTAGATGGGCAGTACGATTTTATGATCCTGGAGGATATGCGCAGAGACTGTCAAGTGCTCTTTCAAGAACCAGTCGGTCCGACCGAGTCAAGGTGTGATTTTTCGCGTTCCACTTTCACGCCTGTATTCTCAGTTCACAACTCCTTGCAAAAACTCTCAAAGAAAAGTGACATCGCATGAGTCGGAAAGACAATAGGAAAGAATTGAGACCTCAAAATAGGGTCCTTTTAATTAGAGACGATAAATCAAAGCACAAAGAATACGACAACACAGCATTACGTGTTTGTTTTTTTGCACGCGATCTGTTTCTCGTAAGGCACGCAATAAGAACGCCCCGATGGCTTGTAGCTACGCAAAGCATCCAGTGGGCAACGAATAAAGTATGGTCGCCGAAAACATGCCCGAAACGTCGTAAGCGAAGATTGCCTTAAAGATTGCCTAGTCTTTCGGATGAGACGAAAAACCGAGGTCCCTTCGTGTACACTACATTGGGGTGTGCACGTTAAAGATCCCACGATTGACAAAAGGGTCTTTCCTGGCAAAATTGTATAGGCATAGATAAAAATGTCCACCAATGACTTGGAATAATAGGCCGTGAAAAGTAGGATATGCGCCGAAATGGCTGCGATCTGCTGGCCGATGTGAATGCGTGACGTATTGTGTAAAAAAAATTCCATCTCACACGGCATAAATAAATCCCTGCGCCTTGAATATGTGCGCGATATAGATTGCATAAAATTTTTAAAAAAACTAAAAAACCTGCGCTTAGAACTGTACCCACGGAATACGCGCGATATAAGCCTCATTTTGATTGATTGATTGATTGATAAATGAACAACTGCCAAATAGTATATCGTCATGGCCAACGCGTGGGACCCACCCTTCCCCCTCCCCCTACCACACACAGACACATACGCGTATGCACACAAACACATGGACACACACAAAACCAGACAAACAAAGCGCAGAGAGCATTCTCAAAAGAGACAGAAGAACTCTAGGGGGCGAGACTTCAAGATGCTAGTTCGTCCCTGCTCTGCGAAGCGCGCTTGAGCGTCTGCATAACTTTGTTTGCTAGTGAGGTGTTGTTTTTGTGTTTGCTCTGAGCGCGCGTCTATCTGAGTGTATGTAATAACGTGTTTTAATCAATTGGTTCTGTTTCGTCTTGTTCGTACTTCTCCAAAGTTTTGCTCACTGTGCGTGTGTGTGCGTGCCCGTGCGCTTGCGCGTTTGTATGTCTTGTAATGTTTGTAAGCCGCTTTAATGTAATAAAGCGGCTTTTATGTTTCACTCTGTCTGTTTGTGTGCTTGATAGTTTGTTTCTCTGTTTGTTTCTCTGTCTACGGATTAGAGTTTTTATCTCTGGTACCCAGGGGTCAATTGAACTCAAATGTGGTGAATAGCTTGGCTTACGATGGCATAGTGTGTGTTTTACTGAACAAATCCTTTTTTTTTTTTTT
>NW_027128129.1:0-17500 GCF_037325665.1 Littorina saxatilis
TTAATTTTGGTAGGGATAATAGACAAATGGACAACAGAAAGCGTCAGCACACTCTGGTTTACGTAAACTATCAGTTTCTGAACAGACATTGCCAGGTTTTTTACGCACAGTACAAACACCCTTTCATTTAAACACTCACCGCTTGCGAACATCCTAAGTACCCTCCGTAAAGAGCTAGCATTTTTTTAAGATTTTATTTTTGCATGGCCTGCAGGATTGTCTAGTACCAAAATCAGACGCTTTTTGGCGCTAGTACTAAAATCTAAATAATAAATTGACGACTTGTAACACAAGCATTCATTAATCCTAAAAGATTTGTTTTTCATCAAAAAAAGATCAGTACAACTCGAAGTTTTGAAAAATGGACAAAAAGGGAGTCCGGAAGCTTGTCACGCAAAGAAGTGTTTCCCGAAGCAGACACATTTTTTGCATTGAACTTGCTTCTTTGAAGCCAAACTCCACCGTTAAGTTTGTGTGACTCGCAGTCGTTGTTGCATTTTAGATTCAGAGTTACACGATAATGTTCTGATGCAGATAAGGCGAGTCGCATTGAAATCAGAAACTGACGACTAGATTGTGAAAAAAAAGGAAAGTTGATCACACCCCGGGGTCCACGATGGCTATGGCGTTAGATAAACCATGCAAAATAAATTCATTGAAAATTGCTGGCTCTTTACGTAAGGCACCTCAGATATTCTCAAGCGGTGAGTGTTCAAACAAAAGGGTGTTTGTACTGTGTGTCTTTGATGGTTTGCGGGAGGCTTACTGTGCCTTAAAAGGGATATGTGGTCTCTCATCGGAGAGGCCACACATTGCAGGTACAACTCCACACACTTTTTAACTTTGTGACTTTCATTGCCGTGCACTGATACACTGAGCACAAAAAAGTAAAGGATATTTTTTTCAATGGTATACCCCAGATAACAGCAGTTATTTGGTCAGAAATATACGTGAATTTGAAAATCAGTCTTTCTTCTGCTCAAAAATGTGTTTCTGGAATCTGAGCAATATCTGGGTATGATGTCACTGGTCCGTGACCACATCTACTCTCAAAAATTGTGTTTTTTGATGGCTTGATTCACTTTCAACCGTTGAAACAGTGACTTAAACTGAATATTTTACATTTTTTACATTCGAAAGTTTATTTGGTGTCTTACCTAATGGTTCATACAAATTTCGTTCAAATCTGTCGCGCTGTCAGGCTGATCTAGTGTGTAAAACAGAGCGACCACAAAACTGAAAAACAGCAAAAAATCAATGGTTTTAATGGTGTTTTTGCTGGGTAGCTGCAGGCTCTCCAAATTTCACAGAACTTAACTTTTTGTGCTCAGTGTACATACAGCAGACTTGTGCTCTTCAGTCTCTTTGTTTGTATGTTTGCTTAATGCCCAGTCCACCACAAAGGGTTATGTATCGATTGGACATTGGATTTCCCTTCTTTGAGCCATGTGACGTCAGAGGCATACAAAACTTCATATTTTGGCGTTTCAGGTTGACCGAAACTTCAAAGGAACTACAAAACACACGTCATGTGTTTGATTGCATGTGTGTGTGCTGTTCAATGTCAAAACAACAACAAAGTCAGTACATGACGTGTGTTTTGTAGTTCCTTTGAAGTTTCGGCCAACCTGAAACGCCCAAATATGAAGCTTATGTGTTTGATTGCAAGTGTGTGTGTGCTCGTTCAATCGTTAAAACAACAAAGTCAGTACCTGAAAGGAATGCAATCGATAAATAAATGTTATTTGCGTTTTTGACCAAAATATGACATTTTACACAGATCAAGACAGTCATTGTTCTCCGAGACTGCGCTAGCAGTCGAGGTGAACAATGACTGTCGAGATGTGTGTAAAATGTCATATTTTGGTCAAAAACGCAAATAACGTATAATATCAGGGCGGTTGCTCTTCAGTGCTCTTCAGTGTAATGCACCATAAAAGAGGAGTCACACTACACAAATTCTAACCTGTCTTTGATGCAATTCATGGTCTCATTGATTTTTGGGTTGTTCTTGTTGATTATTTTATTTTATCATATTCGTTCCATTTCCTTGTATTAATACACACCCCACAAAATAATTTTTAAATCCAACCAACATGGTGGTTTTTTTTTTTTTACTCACATGCGAAGCAAAAGTGAGTCTATGTACTCACCCGAGTCGTCCGGACGTCCGTCCGTCCGGAAAACTTTAACGTTGGATATTTCTTGGACACTATTCAGTCTATCAGTACCAAATTTGGCAAGATGGTGTATGATGACAAGGCCCCAAAAAACATACATAGCATCTTGACCTTGCTTCAAGGTCAAGGTCGCAGGGGCCATAAATGTTGCCTAAAAAACAGCTATTTTTCACATTTTTTCTGAAGTTTTTGAGATTGAATACCTCACCTATATATGATATATAGGGCAAAGTAAGCCCCATCTTTTGATACCAGTTTGGTTTACCTTGCTTCAAGGTCAAGGTCACAGGAGCTCTTCAAAGTTGGATTGTATACATATTTTGAAGTGACCTTGACCCTGAACTATGGAAGATAACTGTTTCAAACTTAAAAATTATGTGGGGCACATGTTATGCTTTCTTCATGAGACACATTTGGTCACATATGATCAAGGTCAAGGTCACTTTGACCCTTATGAAATGTGACCAAAATAAGGTAGTGAACCACTAAAAGTGACCATATCTCATGGTAGAAAGAGCCAATAAGCACCATTGTACTTCCTATGTCTTGAATTAACAGCTTTGTGTTGCATGACCTTGGATGACCTTGACCTTGGGTCAAGGTCACATGTATTTTGGTAGGAAAAATGTGTAAAGCATGTGAGTCGTATGGGCTTTGCCCTTCTTGTTTTACCTTTCTATGCCCTCCAGCAAGAAATAGTGGACAGCGAGCTTTGCTTGCTTCCAAATTTATATTAATGAGCTAATTATAACATTTAATCATCATCAAAAACCTTGTCAATGCTTTCAATGTGTGTGTGATTCAGAAGTCGTTAGGTAATCTGGCAGTCATTAAAACAAGGTAGGGGTCAAATTAAAAGTTTTAAAGTTGCCACAGCGCTCCAAAAACTCAATAATGTTTGTTGCGGTTTTACAAAATGTGATCCAGATTCACTGAAGGGGGCCGGGGACTCAAAATAACCATTTTTTCATGTTGGGAGTCGTTTAGCTATGTTTTAGATATGGTTAGCTCTGTTCAATCAATCAATGAGTCTTATATCGCGCATATTCCGTGGGTACAGTTCTAGGCGCTCTGCAGTGATGCCGTGTGAGATGAAATTTTATACGGCCAGTAGATTGCAGCCATTTCGGCGCATATTTACCTTTCACGGCCTATTATTCCAAGTCACACGGGTATAGGTAGACAATTATTAACTGTGCCTAAGCAATTTTGCCAGGAAAGACCCTTTTGTCAATCGTGGGATCTTTAACGTGCACACCCAATGTAGTGTACACGGGGGGAGGTTCGGACACCGAAGAGAGTCTGCACACAAAGTTGACTCTGTGAAATAAATTTCCGCCGAACCTGGGATCGAACTCACGCTGACAGCGGCCAACTGAATACAAATCCAGCGCGCTACCAACTGAGCTATATCCCCGCCCGTTAGCTGTATCATTCTGTTTTTTTTCTTTTCCTCTCACTTTGAAGGCCTGGGAATTATGTATTTTTGTCAGTATTGTTTTTTATTTTGTATTTTGTACGTTATTGTCTCCATGGAAGGTGTGATTTTTTGGGTGCTCATTTTTTGTAGTCTTTAGCATGTACAACAAAGGCATTTTGAGGAACAGCTGTCAATTTCTGTTTCAGGGAACTACAGCAAGTTCTCGAGAGAAGAAGAGAAGGCCGTGAGGAAGCTTTTTCAAGCTTCCATTTTGGGAGGAAAGCTTCCAGGAAAGAAACAAATTTTGTTGGGCATTGCAGGCAGCCAAACACTGGAAGGGAGATCCTGGACCCAAATTAAAGATAAAGTGGCAAATGAAAAGAACACATGAAGCACATGTACTAAATTTAACTGTTACTTCCTACTGTAATATTAATTCCATTTCCCGCAGTTTCCTGTCACTTTGAGGGAAAACTGCACTTTGGTTTGTGCAGTGCAGTTCTTTTGTCAGTTGTTCTCCTCTTTATTTGTTCTATCGTCTTTCTTCTTCTTTTTTGTGTGTGTACTTTTGTGTTTTTGTGCCTGAAGAAGACCCTTAGGTCGAAACGTCCCTGTTATTTGTTCCGTGTTCGTCATTTTAACGTGAGTACATTGCTTTTTGGTCTCTTTATTGTTCCCTCTCACGTGCAGTCGCCATTGTTTAATACTTTGAGGGAAGTTAAAAGAAATATTTTTGTCGACAAGCAAAGTGGTTACAAGCCCCCCGGTCATACACTTTTTTTTTTCGTAAAGCACAGATTTTTTGCTCCCACCCATGCAGTTGGAAAACCTTTTCAAATCTCTTGTGTTGTTTTAAACTTTTGCTCTAAACATTTGGTATGACACAAATTTTGAAGTGAAAATTGATTCGGATTACAGTATCACTTGATTATGTTTCATGATTTTTGAGTCACTTGAGAAAAAGTGACTCTATGTAATCGGTCAGTGTTAGTCTGTCTGGCCGGCCGTCTGGCCGGCCGTCCGTAGACACCACCTTAACGTTGGACTTTTCTCGGAAACTATCAAAGCGATCGGGCTCATATTTTGTTTAGTCGTGACCTCCAATGACCTCTACACTTTAACGATGGTTTCGTTGACCTTTGACCTTTTTCAAGGTCACAGGTCAGCGTCAAAGGAAAAATTAGACATTTTATATCTTTTCTCGGAAACTATCAAAGCGATCGGGCTCATATTTTGTTTAGTCGTGACCTCCAATGACCTCTACACTTTAACGATGGTTTCGTTGACCTTTGACCTTTTTCAAGGTCACAGGTCAGCGTCAAAGGAAAAATTAGACATTTTATATCTTTGACAAAGTTCATCGGATGTGATTGAAACTTTGTAGGATTATTCTTTACATCAAAGTATTTACATCTGTAGCCTTTTACGAACGTTATCAGAAAAACAAGGGAGATAACTAGCCTTTTCTGTTCGGCAACACACAACTTAACGTTGGGCTTTTCTCGGAAACTATAAAAGTGACCGGGCTCAAATTTTATGTGAACGTGACTCATTGTGTTGTGAATAGCAATTTCTTCCTGTCCATCTGATGCCTCATATAATATTCAGAACTGCGAAAGTGACTCGATCGAGCGTTTGCTCTTCTTGTTTTCTGGTTTACCTTGTTTCTTTTTGGTGTAAATATGTGGACGTCTGCACTGACAGATGTCATGACAGCTGTCCTTTGTATGAGATTGTCTGGGTTGTGGATAACTCCCATTGATCATGACTTTTGTATGGACCCGCAGCATTGTTACGTGTATTTGCTCTGTCCAGTAGGAAAACATTTTTAAGTCTTCTTGTGTTGTTTTAAACTTTTGCTCTAAAAATGTGGTTCCCATTGAACCTCAGTACAGATTATGGTTTGCAAAATATATGTTGCTTACTTGATTCTTGAGAATTGTGTTTGTTTTCGCTACCCCCGCGGGTTAGGGGGAGTCCCATATTGGTTGGGACGAGAAAGAATTTACCCGATGCTCCCCAGCATGTGGTAAGAGGCGACTAACGGATTCTGTTTCTCCTTTTACCCTTGTTAAGTGTTTCTTGTATAGAATATAGTCAATTTTTGTAAAGATTTTAGTCAAGCAGTATGTAAGAAATGTTAAGTCCTTTTTACTGGAAACTTGCATTCTCCCAGTAAGGTAATATATTGTACTACGTTGCAAGCCCCTGGAGCAAATTTTTGATTAGTGCTTTTGTGAACAAGAAACAATTGACAAGTGGCTCTATCCCATCTCCCCCCCTTTCCCCGTCGCGATATAACCTTCGTGGTTGAAAACGACGTTAAACACCAAATAAAGAAAGAAAGTCTGTTTTCGCCAAGTGAGGGTGTGTGACTGTGGCTGTGAGTGTGTTTGTGACAGTAAATTCAACACTATGAGTGACAAAGAACTGAAGACTGTGTGTGGCAGGGAACAGGACACGTTGTGTCATTCGCCTGTAAGTGTAATCATTATATTTTGTAACCATCAAAAACAATTTCCCTTGAAATCAAAACACAATTTCCCTTGAAATCAAAACATTAACAAGTAAGAAAAAATGACACCTGAAAATGGCATTCAATGGTTACTCATGCTCTCTCTCTCTCTCTCTCTCTCTCTCTCTCTCTCTCTCTCTCTCTCTCTCTCTCTCTCTCTCTCTCTCTCTCTCTCTCTCTCTCTCTCTCTCTCCCTCCCCCCCTCCTGAAAACAAACAAACATCAAACAAACATTGAGGAACCAAAGCTAAATAGCGTTTTAAAGTATAAGCTCAAGAGGATACTTCCCACTGTGATATTAATTACTAGTGTGTTTTTGTGAGGGTGCTTTAACGTTTCAGTTATAGGGAGTAGCACACGTTTGTGATATGATCCGTGCATGTCTTAAACAAGTAATGGCAGTGCATATTAGCAGATCTGCATTTTCAACCATCAAGTTATTCACGAATGGTAGTCGTCCGATGTTGGAATATAGCGTGTTCGTGTTTTTAGTCTCTCGTGTTCTTAGTTATATGATTCAAGTCTTATATCGCGCGCGTATCTCCAGACTCTGACTCGAGGCGCAGGGATCTATTTATGCCGTGTGAGATAGAATTTTTTACACAATACATCACGCATTCACATCGACCAGCAGATCGCAGCCATTTCGGCGCATATCCTACTTTTTACGGCCTATTATTCCAAGTCACACGGGTATTTTGGTGGACAATTTTGTTATCTATGCCTATGCAATTTTGCCAGGAAAGACCCTTTTGACAATCGTGGGATCTTTAACGTGCACACCCCAATGTAGTGTACACGAAGGGACCTCGGTTTTTCGTCTCATCCGAAAGACTAGCACTTGAACCCACCACCTAGGTTAGGAAAGGGGGGAGAAAATTGCTAACGCCCTGACCCAGGGTCGAACTCGCAACCTCTTGCTTCCGAGCGCAAGTGCGTTACCACTCGGCCACCCAGTCCGTTTAGTGTGATCAAGCAAACGCAAACAATCCTTGAATCTTTTAAAGCACGATAAAAAGATCAAGTATCGATCCTCATATCAAACAGACAATGAAGTAAGGCGTCCGCCCCGTGATCGGGAGGTCGTGGGTTCGAACCCCGTTATGGGGTTAGTGCTAGGACTGGTTGGTCCGGTGTCAGAATAATGTGACTGGGTGAGACATGAAGCCTGTGCTGCGACTTCTGTCTTGTGTGTGGCGCACGTTATATGTCAAAGCAGCACCGCCCTGATATGGCCCTTCGTGGTCGGCTGGGCGTTAAGCAAACAAACAAACAAAAATTCAAAATCAAAGAATACAATCTCTAGCTGCGCACGCTAGCTTTGCGAAATAAAGTGTTGGTTTGGTTACCAACACCCCATCCCGCCATTTAATTTTAACACACACAAATTTAAAAGATTGAAAATTATTCCGAATATAATTTTCTAAATAAAATTTTTTGTCTTGGTTGAAAAATTGCGACACGACCTTAATTCATGCTAACAAACATTCTTATTAGGTTAAATTTTTTTTATTTTTTTTTTATTTAAAAAAAAAATATTTTTTTTTTATTTAAAATTTTTTTTTTTTTTTTTTTTAAACTAAGCTTTGGTTTTGTAACGAAAATCCGGCCTAAAGTCTTTTCATGCGCAAAAAAAAAAAAAAAAAAAGATTGAAAATTATTCCGAATATAATTTTCTAAATAAAAATTTTTGTCTTGGTTGAAAAATTGCGACACGACCTTAATTCATGCTAACAAACATTCTTATTAGGTTAAATTTTTTTTTTTTTAATTTAAAAAAAATTGTTTTTTTTTTATTTAAAATTTTTTTTTATTTTTTTTTTTAAACTAAGCTTTGGTTTTGTAACGAAAATCCGGCCTAAAGTCTTTTCATGCGCAAAAAAAAAAAAAAAAAAAAAAAAAAAAAAATACCCCCCCTTCCCCCCCCCCCCCCCCCCCCCCGGTTTTGTAACGAGAATATGGCCTTAAGTCTTTTCATGCGCAAAAAAAAAAAAAAAAAAAAAAAATTACCCCCCCCCCCCCCACCTCCTATATTTTTTTTTAATAATTCTGGATTACTGGTAGCTTTTTTGTACTACCACGCATATGTAACGCTATTTTGATAAAGTTGATAGTATTTACAGCTTTCCGGTCATAATTATGTCCGGCTATCATTCACTTTTAGGTGGCGGATGTCCAGATATAACACGTGTTTCAGAATCTCTATTTTTGGGTGTGTAACTTTCAATAATGAGTGTTTTAAAAAAAAAAATTCTCAAAAAGTATTCTTAAAGTCCGACACATGTTTATACTCGCACTCCGTTTCTGTAGCTTTAGCAATAAACAAGTCCAGATATAACACATTTTTCTTTGCGGCTAATGTCCAGAGATCCCCCCCTCAGACACGTATGTGTGCGCGTGTTTGTGTGTGTGTGTGTGTGTTTGTCGCCCTAGTTCCTCTCTCTCTCTCTCTCTCTCTCTCTCTCTCTCTCTCTCTCTCTCTCTCTCTCTCTTTCTCTCTCTCTATTTGGAAACACCTTTTTTAATTTTTTTTTTACATATTTGTTTATTTCTGTACCTCAACAAAAGCTCGCAAGGGAGCAGCGGCAAATCTTCATTCACAGAATCTTGCTGCCGATTTTACTTATTGAAGATAGCGGTGCGTATTTCCCACGGATAGAAAGTGTGTTGAGGGGTGTTTTGGTGCGTGTGTGCGCGTGTATGTGTGTATGTGTGTGTGTATGTGTGTGTGTGTGTGTGTGAGTGTATTTTGTTTGTGTGTATGTCTGTCTGTCTGTCTGTCTGTCTTGCTTTGTGTCTATCTGTGTGCCTGTCTGTCTTTCTGCGTGTGGGTATCTCATGCCTGTTTGTGTCAGTGTTAACTGTGCCTGCCTGTCTTCGTGCATATGTGCCTGTCTCTCTTGCTGTGACACTGTAAATGTCGATGACGTAATTTTCGTAACCCTGTCTCTTGTCTATGAAACACGAAGGTTGGGAAAGTATTTCTTATCAACATAATATTATTGCTAAGACCAGCGATAGTGGCATGAAGCGATGTCAGTGTTTAGAATTGCTTCATGATTAATTACATTCTCGATCATTCGAGAGCAATGTAACCTAGGTATTGCTTGGCGACAGACAACAATCGTCGTAACGTAAAACCAACGATCAGTTCCAGTCTGTTCGTCAAGACCCGAAGAAGTCCTGTACGAAAGATTCTAGGCAGGTTAGTAAATGATTCATAATCAGTAACTTTCTGATGAAGCCAATCCTAGTGTGTGTTCATGTAATCATTGTCTGTTCGTTTGGAGAAATTAGATGACACGAATAGGTAATTTGTGTTCCATTTCTCAAGATGCTGAAACATGTTCTGTTTCATTTTACATGTTGCTAGATGAACGATTTGTTAACGGTATGCTACACTTTGTGTGCAGACACTGAATTCTCTTCACAGAAGATTGGATCAGCTGTTTTATTTGTATACCTATATCTACACTGAATTCGCTAACCTGTTCGTCGATGAAGAATAACCACTTGGTGTAACCTGCTGGACCTGTTGTCTACGTCGACCTGTCGTCACTGGATCGTCGTCGTCCCAACATTTGCTGTTCGTCATCCTGTCTTCATTATTTCTTCGACCTCAAGCAAAGCGTATAACACAAAACTCATCGTCAGCATATGCTCTAAATACTGTGTTTTTCACCAGAAACTTTTGAAGAAGAATGACTTGTGTTCTCCCATTGTGGGCATCTATTTATTAATTAACCTGTGATAAATAGAGGATGTTGTGAATTTTGAACAATATACTTATAGTTAGCCACTTATAAACGCTGTTGTGTATTCTTTGGGCAAGAGAGTACAGTGTCAGAACAGAAAGAGATTGTGTGTATCTCAACCTAACGTTTATACCCTAGACCAATTGGTAAAATCGTCACACTGGTAAAATCGTCATATATGTATAGGTTACAACACGAGTGGTTTTTTTATATGGCTTGTATTTCAGTCAAGACCCAGCGGATGAATATCATCGGGAGACACGAGCCTTTGGCGAGTGGCTCTCGATTGATATTCCCGCTGGGTCTTGACTGAAATACAAGCCATATAAAAAACCACGAGTGTTGTAATCTGTATATCCCATTCTACCATCAAACACAAAGTGTAGACTACTAGCGGCACTGTTGCGATCTGTGCAGGGTAAAACTGTTGCCAGCGAGACTTAGCCCTTTTGCAACCTTAAACTAAGTGACCGTCGCTGAAAAAATAAAACGAATGAGTGCATCGATAAGTACGCGGTAACACTACTTTCAGACCATTTAAAAGCTTTAAGTAAAGGTTCATAAGTTGCAAGAAAGTAATGAAGTCGAATAGAAATTAATTTAGTTGAAGCGCACAATTCTTTTGTTTTGCGTTTCAGGTCGGCAGAACGGGCGAAACGGGTTTGGGACCCATTTGGCTTACTCGATTCAGAATCGATTCCACGTTGTTTTTCTCGAACGTGTGTAATTAGGCTTATTGACAGAGAAGCAAATTTTAGGGAACAAATATGTAGGTTTAGATTTAACCATTTGCTCCCTATTTGAAATGTATCTACGTGATAAACTGTTTTGCGAGTGTGTTTGCATGGATGAACTTAAACTGGTATGGGTGTCAGGAAAACGCGACCGACACGTCTGTCACCGCCGATTGATTGCATTTTGAAGGAATATGACTGGATTACGGAAAAATATGTGGACTTACTGCAGAGCCAGGCAAAAGAGTAGACTTGCTCGCAAAACACGTGAAACAGCCGATGTTTGATAGCTGAAGGCGCACACCAAAACACACTACCGAAAGATTCTCAAAAGTCGTCTGCTAACGATGCAAGGGGAGGGTACTCGTGTTTTTGTTTTGGTTCGCTAGCATCTGGTTATCTTGTAAGTTGAATGTTCGTTTTTTTCGACCTGCATTGCTTTCATAATGAAAGAAACTTTTGCTTATTGCATCTCATACATCAGATCAGTTCTGAGATTCATTTTTGCGTGCAACTGATATGGTTTTCTGAGCCGTGCAATACGATTTTAGAACTTCATACAAATGTGTCACATTGTTCGGCGCGATGTCAAAGGTCGGGAGGAAAGTAGTCCTTTGCCCAAATCGGAATCTGCACTATCATATATTTTTTGGAGTCCATGATGTATTTATTGAGCTATAAAAATACAACATATATACCCATACTGAAGTAACAGAGACAAAGAAGGGAGGTCATGGGATATATATATAAATAGTATATGTTACATGTGTGTGGCTGCGCGGGGTGTATTCGCTGGTCGTGTCTGCCTGCCCGCCTGATTCTCTGTATGCATGTGTGTACGTATGTGTAACCTCTTTGTGCCAGCACGGCGCGTGTCTATGTTGGTTTCTCTGTCTGTCTTTCTATGCCTGTTCATATGCCAGCGTCTATGAGTTTGTCTGATTTTTGAGTGTGCCTGTTTGTTTGTATTTCTATGCCTGTTCCTATGCCAGCGTCTATGAGTCTGTGTGGTTTTCGAGTTCGCGTGCTTGCCTGTCTTTCTATGCCTAGCTGTTTCAACGCCAGCATCTATGTGTCTGGGTGTGTCTGCTCAACAGCCATAAGGGGTCCAGACACCGCCAAAGTTGTCAGGGTAGGTACGGGTTGTGTTGACGACGATCAGGTGTGGGACAGCTCTCGCCTCGGCATCGGCGTATCTGCAAGCACAATAATGATGACACAGATGATAATGATGACAATGATGATTATACTGTCTTATCAATCGACCCTTCTCAGATGAGTTTACTACGATGTACATACAACCACACACGCAAGCACGAACGCTCATACACACACACACACACACACACACACACACACACACACACACACACACACACACACACACACACACACATACACATACACACACACACACACACACACACACACACACACACTTGCGCACGCACGCACATAAACACGTACCCACACTGGCACACGCACGCATACACCCACGCACGAACTCACGCACGTACACACACACACAGATAAAGTAGATTTTGAGAAAGTGTTTGTCTAAAACAAGCATGTTCGTGTTGATGTTGTCCCCCACCATGCCCTGAGATTGCACGTTTAGCAGACATCTCGACATATAGAATACAAACAGAATCTCAGACAGTAAAGGGTATTGGCTCGTCCTGTGTTCTAGTATAACACGTCTGAGACAAACCATTCGCAAACAGACTTTCTGCTATGTATTTTTTGTGTATAGAAAAACTAGCAACGCCACTACCCTCCCCCCGATCTTATCCGCTGTTACTTCTTCGCCCAAAACCTCACAATTACTGTACCCACACGTTCAAATATGACGACATATTAGCGCAAAAATCCAAAAAAAACAGTCACAATTTTGTTCACATGGTAATGGTTTACCTTTCACTTGTGTATATCTAATACTCCGTCAGGAAACGAGTTAAAAACCGAACAGTTTATTGAACATGTTCACGTGAACATTTTAATTACCAAGCGCTCTTGGTTTTGGCGTCACCCACCGTGCTTCGTATGCATATTGCTCTCAATATAATTCGAAGGCGCATGCGCAGAACTGTTGAAATCTTTCGCCAGTTTTGTTCCGAGAACGGCGAGGCAAAAACTGTAAATCAGTAATGACCACCGTTGGTAATAAATATCGCTGTAAATTACACAGAACACGTGATAATAAACGAATTCCGAAAATAGCTCTGTCGGGTTTGTATCCGTTGTTGAAGAGTGAAGGTGGTGACAGTGAAGGCAAGAAAAAAGGTCACTAGTCCACAACTCATTCAAACGGACGGAGTTATTTCAAAAAATCGTCTATTCAAATTGTCATGTGAAAATACAAAAAAAATACAAGAAAGGTAAATTGTTTCTTGATTGTTTAAATACATAAATCAATCAGAAACACAGTTTTTTTGATTCTGAACCTTGGAACGTTGGCAGTCAATTTGTTTTTGGATTTAATTTCTTTTTATTTCAGGTAACCAGCAAGGTTTTGGTGCTTACAGGCCGTCATACTCACAGCCGTTTCATCTTGTTCAGGCGGGAGAGCTTCAGCTCGGAGAGGTCGTTCTCTTCCCCCGGGTCCTGGTTCATATCGTACAGTTCCCATTCCTTGCAGGTCACCTTCTTCGGCTTCTTCTCCTCACGCGGAAAGTCCAGCCACCCCACACAAAGCTCGCTTGCGTTGTGCTTGAAGTAGATCTGGAACAGTTTGTTGTTGTTGTGTTATATATTAAGATAACCTATGCTTAAACCACGGTCAAAGCTTATTAATTTTAGATACATTTTCTCTGTGATTATGTGCGTCTATGGTTTTTCCTTGTGTCTGTCTATCTTTGCGTCTGTATCGCTAGTTCTTTCTGTCTGTTTTAGTCTCTTTTTATCTCTGTCTCTCTATCTCTGTTTCTGGCTCGGTCTGTCTGTCTGTCTGTCTGTCTGTCTCTCCCTCCCTCCCTTCCTCTCTCTCTCTCCCTCCCTCTCTCTCACTCTCTCTCTCTCCCTCCCTCCCTCTCTCTCGCTCTCTCTCTGTCGCTCTCTCCCCCCTCTCTCTATCTCTCTCTTTCCCTCTCTCTCTCTTTCCCTTTCCCTCTCTTTCTCTTTCCCTCCCTCTCTCTCTCTCTTTCTTTCTCTCTTTCTCTCTCTATCTCTCTCTCTCTCTCTCTCTTTCGCTCTCTCCCCCCCCCCCTCTCTCTCTCTCTATCTCTCTTTCCCTCTCTCTCTCTCTCTCTTTCTCTCTCTCTTTCTCTCTCTCTCTCTCTCTCTTTCGCTCTCTCTCCCCCCCTCTCTCTCTCTCTCTCTCCGTGGGTCTCTCTCTCTCTCTGTCTCTCTCTCTCGCTTTTTCATTCTCTCTCTCTTTCTGCCTCTCGCTCTCTCTCACTCTCTCTCTCTCAATATATATCCTTCTCTCTCTCCCCCACGGTCACTCTTGCTTATTTTGATTTATTTTAGTGTCTGCAAATTTACTTTTGCGAATTTGATTTGGTGGGGGGGGGTGTCCTAGGTCTCCGGTACACTGCATAAAAGCTAATTGATGAAAAATGAAACTCTTTGTTTCAAACGGTAGGGGAATAAATCACCTTTCTGGTAATATACTTGGTTTTACTATAACTGGTCGTATCACAAAGTTATACAGCTAAATATATGTGGGTTTTTTTTAATGGCGACTAGTGTAGCAAAAGAGGACACAGACTGTCCACACAGTGCTTTGCTTTCCACGGTAACATCTCACCAATTTCCACTTGCCATCCCTGACGGCGCCCCAGCCATACTCGACGTCCACGTCATGTACGATGATTTTACGGGCACTGGGCTTCTTGTTAACGATCCTATTCCAGTTGTTCACCCCGTCTATGTCCGTTGGAAGGTCAGCGGTGGCCACCTTGGCAGCCTTCAGCAGCGTGGGCAACATGTCTGTTTGATGCATCAGTCCTCTGCGATAAGAGAATCTTCATCAAGGCATGGTACAGTGTTAGATGACAAGATGCAAGAAACACAGACGATGAAAGTCTGGGATGTTGCTGGTATTCATTCTGGGGGCAAATACTCCCCCCCCCCCAAAAAAAAAAAAAAAAAAGAGGAAAAAAAGAACGCCAACAAATATTCGGCAATTTTTGTAAGTTTTCATCCCAATTTGCAACATAGTTTTCGGCGATTTGATACATATAGCAAGATCTAGATCAGCACGTTTCAGGAAATGTACGGGAACGTGTACGGGTAACGTCATCAAATCTAGTTTTTACGTCACGCGTTTGCCAAGTCTTGCTGAAGCTCGCATTTTTCAGGATCCGCTAACTTCGACCATATGAGATCCCCCCCCCCCCCCCATCTCTCTCTCTCTCTCTCTCTCTCTCTCTCTCTCTCTCTCTCTCTCTCTCTCTCTCTCTCTCTCTCTCTCTCTCTCTCTCTCTCTCTCTCTCTCTCTCTCTCTCTCTCTCTCTCTCCACCCCACCTCTCCTAATTGTACCCTATTAAGAAGAGCATACCTGTAAACAAACGAACTGTTGGGCAGCAGTGTCTTGCTGTGGAAGAAGGCAGGTACCCGAATTCCCCCTTCGTACAGCGTCGCTTTCTTCCCCCTCAACGGGTAGGTCTCGGAACCGTAATTCCCACCGCCTGCGTTGACTGGCGTGAAGACCACCAGCAGATTGTCGTCATAGCCTACGTCACTCATGACGTCAAGGATCTCTTGCACGCCTTCGTCGATGGCCGCCATCATGGCACAACGCAGGCGGCGTTCGCTGTCGCTGATATGGCTACACATGTTGACGTACTTGTCGGGAGCCTTGATTTTACAACACAGACATAGTTCTAAATGAAAACAAAATCAAAAAACAGATAGATTGATACAGTTTCAAAATCAATAATGAAACAAGTCGCGTGAGGCGATATAAAAACATTTAGTCAAGCTGTCAGCATCAAAGTAACATATCAACACCAAAAACCAGGCATCGTCGAGACTACGAGACTATTTTAAGATAGTCTCGACTAACCACACCAAAAGACCCAGACGGGTGACGCTCGTCTCCGCGTAGCATGTGAACGCATTACTTACTTATTTTCTGTAACTGTGAGCACACTTTTAGAGTAAACATATCATATGTATATATTTTTGGATTCAAGAGAAATTGAGGAATACGATGCATTCATTTTTAAATCTGTTAGTACAAATTTGATGTTAATGACAACTTTAATGAGCTAACTAATTAACTATTGTGTAAGCTCCAAAGCTGAAATGCCATCCCATAGTCCGGACTTCGTCGAAAATTGCTTGACCAAAATGTCAATCAATTTGATTGAAAAATGAGGGCGTGACAGTGCGGCCTCAACTTTCACAAAAAAACGTTATTTCTTTTGAGCGACGCAGCATTACTTGCTTTTATACGGGATAAAACCACCCCTCCGCTTAGAGTCATAGCAAAATTCAACATCGTGGGGGGGGGGGGGGGGGGGGGGCTTGCTTTGCGGAGGGGAGATTTGCGGATGAAATATCTCACAGATTTTCACAAATGTTCGTTAAAAAATGCATGTATCAGTAAATCATATGTAAGGCCTAAAAAAAAAATAGGTGTGGTTACGGTAACCCGACCTAACCTATTTTTAGGGGCCGACCCTATAACTTTTTATTACATTTGTCAAAACAAAACAAAAATGAAAACAAGAAAACGAGTGCAGAAAACGCAATGAAAGCGAAAGCGCTCGAGTCGTCATGCAGACGACAGACGATGCAAGGGAAATAACTCCTTCTACTAAAAAGACCCAACAGACGGTTCCCATGACAAAAATGGCGGCATCTTCTTCGGTTGCGAGTGCTACACGCTTGGTTGCTCTGCTAATGGCAAAGTGCGACCACCAAAATGAACTCAAACAAATCGCAGCTTATCCAGAGACTTTACATGTGAGTGAGCTGTTTGGCACAATTCATCCAGAGATGAATATGAAGAGATACGGCGCGACAGCTTGGGGTTACTCTGATGTCACAACCGCGTGCACAAACCAAAATGGCTTCGAGTTGTCATGGGGGCTAACAGTGGGGGGGATTTGCGATACGTTTGGTCTGTAAGTCATCCTCTTCAAGTGTCAAACTTTACAACAAGAGGAGGAGGATGATCTGAATGCTGCCCAGGAGCCTCCTGACGCATTTCAAGTACTCATGCTCTCTACGCAATCCAGGACACTCCCAACAAAAAAGACAAGCAGGTGAGGTTTGGTGCATTTCCCATTGAAAAAATTGGCCATAGAAACAAAGTTATCAAATGAGATTGAAAGAGAGGGTCATGTCATTTAACTATTGTTTTACAAACTGTAATTGTAACGGAATGATTTTGTACAATTGTATTTGTGAATGCATAACATTTTACTGAGAAACTGAGGACTGCTGGTGAAGAGAGAAAATGTGTAACAAACTAAGATACTAGAAACACCAAGGAAAGGAGGGGCACAAAGAAAAGAAAACAACAGACATAGAAACAAAACAAAAGACAGATAGGGAAACGTGTGGACATTTGTAACAAAAAAGCCGACAAAGAAACAACAAGCACAGAGAGGGTAAACACGTCCACACATTTTCCCCTCTCTGTGCTTTGTTTTGTTTCTTTGTCTGCTTGTTTTCTTTTCACTGAAGAAGATCTTTAAATGTCAAAACATCAGTACATTGTTTTTCTTTGTGCCTCTCCTTTCCTTGGTGAGTAGGTATGACATAGTTGCTCATACAATCTTTATTTTAATAGTAAATAGTTTCCCTTCAGTATTTTAACTATGTTCTTGCATTCATTTGTGTGCAGCGCTGGCGTGAAGGAGGGTCTCAGCAGAAAGGATGAGCTCTTCAATGATATCCTGCTACAGCTGAAAGGAAAAGGCGTTGATTTTCCATCTTTCAC
>NW_027128129.1:25000-49186 GCF_037325665.1 Littorina saxatilis
GATCTTCCTATGATAACTGTGTTTGTGGCTGACTCTTATTACCAGGGTATACGGGTACCCATCCGTTGCAAGAGCTACACAACCAGACGGTGATTGACTATCCGTCCTACCTATGATACGATTTTGTTCGGGGCTGGCTCTGATTCCCAAGTTTCTACCTGTGGCTAAAGCTTCCAGAGAAGACAATGACTCATTTTTCGACCTACCAATTATGACTTTGCTCGGGACCTGGCCTTGATTCCCATGGTATACGGGTATCGACCCATAGCTAGAGCTACCTGAGAAAACAATGGCTGATTATTCGACCTAGCCATGATAAATGTGATCGCGGCTGTCTCTGATTCCCATGGTATACGGGCATCTACCCGTGGCTAGAGCTACCAGAGAAGACAACACTTGATTATCCGGCCTACCTATGCTAACTTTGTTCGGGGGTGACTCTGACATACAGGGAAAACGGGTACCTACCCGTGGTTAGAGCTACCAAACAAAGACAGAGATTGATTTTTCGACCAACCTCTGCTAACTTTGTTTGGGGGACTGACTCTGACTCCCAAGGTATAGGGGTACGTGTCTGCCCATAGCTAGAACGACCCGAGAAGACAGTGGTTGATTATTCGACCTACCTATGATAACTTGCTCCGGGGCTGGCTCTGATACCCAAGGTATACGGGTATCTACCCGTGGCTAGAGCTACCTGAGCAGACAGAGACTTGGGCTGAGCGTACAAGCGAAACAACTCCACCCCTTCTTTGCGCAGGCGATCCAGGGTTGGTGTCCTGAAGTCATCAGATCTCCATCCCACATCCGACCACGCGACATGCGTTGTGAGAATTTGCAGAATATGGGGTTTTCCCGCTGCATCAACTGTCTAAAGTTCAAAAGTAATTATTTTTCAAGATATCAAAAAGAAAGAAAGAAAGAAACAAACAAACAAATACACAAACAAATTAAGTGATTTGTTTTAATTGGACAAATGCCCCCCCCCCCCCCCCCCTCCTTAATCCTGCTCGGGTTTTGTCATTTAACAAAAAAAAATTAACAAGATTTGCGAAGTGAGATGTTTAAATCTTCATAAAAACAAACATCGTAACGTCTGGTTAGAGACATAGTTTTTCTCGTTGAAAAAATAGCTCAGTATCGCAGATATGCTCAGATGTGTACGTGTACATCACTCAGTGTAGTCATATACCAAAAATCAACTGCTCGGCTGCTACCTGTGCAGGATTCAATTTTGTTTATGAAATAATGTATAACTGACACTAGTGTCAATCAGCAACATTAATTCATAACAAGTCCCTCTCGTGTAAATGATGTCCCTTAGTTGACAACGTACGCCATTTTAGCGGCACTTTGGTCGATCAAACAACCAAATTAGTTCATTATGCTTAAGTTTGGAGCTCAATCTCTCAATTAATTTCACGACAAATTAATGTTCTTTGGCTTGATTACAGGGACTTGTATCAAAAAGTAGTCAAGGATGCCGCTGAAGTCTGAGCTGTGAGTTTAATACACTAAAGTTCAAGATTGCCCATTCATGCTCAAACTAAACAAAAGAGAGAAAAAAAAGTCCCTCTCATCGGATAATTGATTGTTAACATGTACCCAAGGAAAACATGGCCCGTACAAGTCTGGAAAGACCTTAGATGGCAAATACTTATCCAGAGTTGGTATTTTGCTTCTGATAATGGGACAATATCATGCGTTTGTGGAATGTACTGACATAAGACTATTTGCTCTACTTGCACAACAGCATGTATAAACTGTATGTCGTTCTCCTTATTCTCAGTTTGACATTGAGCGAATGAGACATCAGGGCTCCCAAAATGTGTGCACAGTTCAGTGTCACATCAACTGAAATAAGTAAAGCTTCGCGGGATATGTTTCGATTCATTAGTATGTTTTATTCGTTCGAGCTGTCGAGTGCAAAACAAAAATAGTAGAGACTTTTGGAATTGCCATTACATTAATACTCTACAGAATCGACTTTAATGTACTTACATGGTCGTGTTATGATTTAGTTTGGCATACTGCGCTGCACGGAAATCAGATTAGTTTCATACCGTCACGCTCATAAGAAAAATACCTATCTCAGTGTTAGGCATTTCGGTAGTGAAACTACAGGGGAAGGTACTGGAAGGGTATCTATCATGTATTAGAGAGTACAAACTCTCAGACCATCGGAAACCATTGCCACGGTCACGTAAGCAAAACTGCCGATCTTGTTTCTTGAGTTAGGCACCTTTTCTTAATGATACCGGAAGACTTGTTTTAAGAATGTGACGGTATGCAAAAGCTCTTTGTGGGTTGTTATGCAGTTTTACTGATTGAACATGGTGCTGTCAGCTCTTTATCTCACGTTTATCCATCCAGCTGTCACCGCTCGAGATAGGCAGTTAGCAACTTATAACTAATATGAGATAGGCAGATTGTTCAAAAATCAAAGAATTTTTATCCGTTTTTCTCAAAACATCAAAACATGACACAGGCAATTATCCTATGAGCGTGACGATACGCAATGTATACAGAAAGAATGGTGTTTTTGGACTTGACAAATTTGGCCAAGAGTGCTGATGCAACTTTCTTCGTATTGGTGACGTTCTTACTGCAGAACGATATATCGAAGTTGGTAAAAAAAAAAAAGAAAAGCTTGACAAGTTTGTAATGTATCTGATGGTAATTCTGATAACAGTAAAGGAAATCCGTTGGAAACTTTCTTTTAGAATCATAGGTGTTGTCCAATTTCTGATTCTGAATGTTACAGCGGGCGAGCAAACATGCATGGTTGTGTTACCTCAATCTATGAACTTGAAGAAACAGCGTGTTTTTTGTGTGCGTTTAGACGTGTTTGTTTTAGGTGAGATTATCATCGTGCATCTTGCTACGCCAGCTGACCATCTTTAATCCACTGGACATCGTCTCAATTTCCTGGTTTTGTCAGGGTGCATCTCATAGTTAAGTCATGCACCCATGGTCACGCGGCAGTTATTCTTGCCCGAATTGAACCAGGTCACTGGACATTTGGCGTCCATCAGACATTTCTATTTGTCCTAGCTTCACACAACTACGCCTCGTAGTGATCGATTTCACTCCAGTCACTGGTGGGCTCAAGTATTCTGTATTCTGTATTCTGAAGTAATGCTTCTTTCACATACTCAAAGGACTGGGTGGCCGAGTGGTAACGCACTTGCGCTCGGAAGCGAGAGGTTGCGAGTTCGACCCTGGGTCAGGGCGTCAGCAATTTTCTCCCCCCTTTCCTAACCTAGGTGGTGGGTTCAAGTGCTAGTCTTTCGGATGAGACGAAAAACCGAGGTCCCTTCGTGTACACTACATTGGGGTGTGCACGTTAAAGATCCCACGATTGACAAAAGGGTCTTTCCTGGGAAAATTGTATAGGCATAGATAAAAAAAAATGTCCACCAAAATACCCGTGTGACTTGGAATAATAGGCCGTGAAAAGTAGGATATGCGCCGAAATGGCTGCGATCTGCTGGTCGATGTGAATGCGTGATGTATTGTGTAAAAAATTCCATCTCACACGGCATAAATAGATCCCTGCGCCTTGAGTCCGAGTCTGGAGATACGCGCGCGATATAAGACTTCATATAACATAACATCTTTACGCACACATACGCTAAAATAATACGCACCTGCCCTGCAGAAAGAAGAATGAAGAAAAACGGCCACAGATTGAAGAAACCGCGAATCGTCACCCATCCATCGTCATAAAGCGCCATGGTTTGCGTCCAAGCGTCCAGGTTGCACTGTTCTTGGTGCGGCCACAGCCTCCCTTTTATCGTGTGTTAATCCAGATTCGTTAAAGGTCCCGTCCTGCCCTTGGAAAAAAGTTCTGCTCACAATATCAGATCTTGTCAGTGTTTGCACGGACTAAGGCCATAGATCACTCAACATACGGCCACGGCCTCCGTTTTTATAAATAAACAAATTTAAAAATTATTTTTATTCGGTTTTTTTTTTTTTTTGTCTCTCTCTCTCTCTCTCTCTCTCTCTCTCTCTCTCTGTCTCTGTCTCTGTCTCTCTCTCTCTCTCTCTCTCTCTCTCTGTCTCTCTCTCTCTCTCTCTCTATTATTACGTTATTATAACTAGTGTTTTGTTACTTTTAACCTGATTACAAATTCTTAGTTAATTAGTTATTCGTTTGGCTGTTCAATACATGTTATATAAATATATAATTGTAATGTATAATGTCATGTATGTCTAAAAGGGACAGGTTGGAAGATTAGGCATTGCCTAAAACCTTTATCCCTTTGTATTAAAGTTTTGAATTTGAATCTGAATCTGAATCTCTCTCTCTCTCTCTCTCTCTCTCTCTCTCTCTCTCTCTCTCTCTCTCTCTCTCTCTCTCTCTCTCTCAGTTATTGATTTAACCTCCGTTTTATTGTGTATTAATACTGATTAGTTCAAAGTACTGTCCTGCCCCTTGACACAGTTCTGCTCGCCGCATCAGATCTTGTCAGGTTTGGCATCCATGGGGGAACGCCATCCCTCCACATGGACAGATACCAACTTTCGATAGAGTAGTGGGGTTTGTTTTATATATATATATATGCAACTACTTCATTAAAACGCCTTGACTGCCACAATACGCATGAGGTACGCAATTTGCCATTCACAAACAAAATTATTACTTTGACAAGGGAAACAACCGCTGTATATGACCTTTACATTTGCAGTGAGACGATTGCCACCCCTGGAGACCATTTGCTCAGTGTTGGCATAACAGACGAACTCCGAAAATAACTCCGTCGGGTTTGTACGGGATGTAATAGAGTGAATACCTTTGCTTTTCCTCGGAAAAACGTGGGAGGGTCGGAAACACGTGGGAAGGTCCAATAACTAGCGAGAGGTGTGTCGGAAACACGTGGGAAGGTCCAATCACGAGCGAAGGGTGTGTCGGAAACACGTGGGAAGGTCCAATAACTAGCGAGGGGTGTGTCGGAAACACGTGGGAAGGTCCAATAACTAGCGAGGGGTGTGTCGGAAACACGTAGGAAGGTCCAATAACTAGCGAGGGGTGTGTCGGAAACACGTGGGAAGGTCCAATAACTAGCGAGGGGTGTGTCGAAAACACGTAGGAAGGTCCAATCAATAGCGAGGGGTGTGTCGCAAACACGTGGGAAGGTCCAATAACTAGCGAGGGGTGTGTCGGAAACACGTGGGAAGGTCCAATAACTAGCGAGGGGTGTGTCGGAAACACGTGGGAGGGTCCAATAACTAGCGAGGGGTGTGTCGGAAACACGTGGGAAGGTCCAATAACTAGCGAGGGGTGTGTCAGAAACACGTGTGAATCTATCTGTCCGAGGAAAACCAAGGGTATTCACTCTCACAACCCATACAAATCGACGGATTATTTCCGAAAATCGTTAACTTGTCATGCTTTGTATGTTGTATGTTGTAAAAGTGTTGTTGTTGATCTTTTAACTAAACTATTCCGACAGTCAAGGGGTAACGTACATTCCCACTCTCAAGTGGAACAGTCAGAATATTGATGTTGTGTATGTGTCCAAGGATAGGACATATTCTATGTAACGCCTGGCCAGATCGGAGATGGTGATCCGAATCGAGCACACGGGACAGATTGTGCCCTCAGAGGGCGCTGCCTGTTGCCTTATCCTTCTTCGTTCGTGGGCTGCGACTCCCAGCTACACTCGTTGGTACGAGTGGACTTTAAGTGTACGCCCCTCTCCCCCGTTTAAGTATAGTCCTCTTCTGGGGGATGCATCACATTTACTTTCGTCTTTCTGTATTCCATCGAATTCTGGCATGGATTTGTTTTGTGCGTACTTAGTACTACAGTGTTCTAGATGGTCGATCGTGTAGCAAAGACGTGTACGTGTAGATATTGCGTCACCCATGACTCACATTTGTATCCAATGTTCCAAATGCATACGTTTTTGTGCTCCCACCAAGACTGCAGATCTTGGCAAACGCGTGACATAAAAAATAGATTTGATATAAACGTTACCCGTACACGTTCCGGATCCCGTACCCGTCCTGAAAAGTGCTGATCTAGATCTTGCTATTGTGTTACGAAGGGGGATACGGAACTAGCAGGTCTGCACATCAGTTGATATGGGAGATCGGAAAAAGCTCCACTCGTATCCCATCAGCCGGAGTTCGAAACCCGACGAACTTTCCTCACAGATGGCCGACGTCCTGACCACTGTGCTACACGCTCGTCTTGTAATGTTCATTCTTGATCTGACAAAACATTCACACACAGCTTGTGCGTTTCATTGTGTGTTCTTGTTGTTGTTGGAACCACATGGTATCTTTGATGTTGACTGCTGCGCTGAGGTGACAATCCCGGAAGTCCTCTTGTCATTTATTAAAATACAGGATGGATTGATCCGGACAAAAACTGTAATGATAAAGTGTATAATGTAGAATTATGCTCATTGACAGAACATGCTCGCGCGTATTATTGCGTTTGTGTGTGTGTGTGTATGTGTGTGTGTGTGTGTGTGTGTGTGTGTGTGTGTGTGTGTGTGTGTATGAGTGTGTGTGTGTTTGCGCGCGTGTGTGTGTGTGTGTGTGTGTGTGTGTGTGTGTGTGTGTGTGTGTGTGTGTGTGTGTGTGTGTGTGTTCTTGTTAAGACCGCGTCGTTTTGACTTTGGCCCGAAAATGGAGCCGAATTGTTTTGACGCACCCCGTTGTTTTGACGTCACAACAACGGATGCCTCGATTTTCGAGCTTCCCGCCCTAAGATATACCATGTGACACAAGGATTTGATTTTATTGGTTCTGTCCAAACTATGATAATTTTGTCAGGGTTGAGTGTGTGGCGAGTGTGTTGGGCTAGTGTTTTGCGGTCAAAACAAGAACTGTAGTTTTTTGGGTTCCCCTGGCGACAACATTGAGAGAGAGAGCGAGAGAGAGCGGATTGCCGCGTGAAACCGTGATTTGACACGATGGCTGACGCCGACACGCGGGGTGAACGCCGCAGCCGCTACATTACCACAGACACAGGTGTGTATTATATTTATAGTACTTTGTTGTCCATTTTAGACGAAAAGACAGTTGACTGAGTTGTTTTTGAAATAGTGACGCGCCTTCAACTTTATCTTTCAGGTCTGTTGCCACATGGCTCTGACATTCCAAAATGGCTAACCTCGTTTTTTGGAATTTAGAGCTCACAATCCAGTGACAGTGACATTAACAAGAACTTGATCAGTCATTAATTATCAATGGCTTATCAAGTTGTTGGTACAGGTTACTATGCAAGAGTCTTATACATTAAAACAAATTATGGTGAGTGGTGCACAGATCTAAATACTCTTATACTGAGAAGGCACGATGCATGTTGGTTTTTTAACTTCCGAAAGATTCTGAGATTAGCTGTGCGTACAAGCGATCGAATAGCACTGATTTTATCAGTATTTATATAACTATGTTTTGTTTGTGTCAGTCTGTGCTTGTTTGCTGAATTTATGTGTAGGAGCCTGAGGCGGGTTGAGATCTAGCTCCAATGTTCAAATTTCAATCTCGCCTTAGGCCTAGTAGCTGTTGAATTAGGGAGACCGAATAAGTCAGTCACGGTGCGACTATATTTTTTTTTTAATTCGATTTATTTAATTAAAAACTCTTCACGTCCTGTACCGCACGACTTTGTTACTATACTTAGGAATGACCTCACAGGACGGAAGCGCTCTCTGTGCTTGAAAACCACATTTAGGTCACTTCCTTTGTAAACAAGCACATAGCTGCTCCGCGGTTCGTTCGTTTGGTGAACGTTTTGGTAGTTTGCAATGGATTTGTATTGATTTTTTTTTCACGGAGATTTTGGGACCATCTCTGGTGATGCTGATACAGTCAGTAAAGACAAATTTGGGGATATTATCGACGAATTAGGGGCAGAACAAGTGCTGGGACTCGAAGCAGACAATCGCTTGACATTGAAATTGTAAGCTTAATGTAGTTTAGTTTCATCTCCCCCGTCGCGATATAACCTTCGTGGTTGAAAACGACGTTAAACACCAAATAAAGAAAGAAAGTTTCATCTCTTTGTTCCACCATCACCCAGCCGACGCGGCGACTTCCTGGCGTGGCCGTAAAGTCCGGTTACTCGATCACGTCGCTCTCTGCTCTGTGCATCGTCAAATATGTTCATGCTTTTCACCTGTTGCACGTGAGTGAGTGGAGACTCGGCTCCCCCATAATCATGGTCCAACAGGCATGCGAATCATTAATTCTGCTTTTTACACGATGAGTCTTCTTCTGTCAATTTAATGCATACTAGTTACAAATTAAAATGACAGTATGATTTCTTCATTAATTAACTACTCATAATGATAATACATACATGTATTATACGTGTATACTTTACATACATGTTTTATAACATAAAACCCATAAATGTCATGTCTGACACACACAGATACCCACTTTCTGGTCATTTTCATCAAATCCTTACGGTACTGAGGCTTAGCAATAGGGAAATGTGTTCAGGACGTGAAGAGTTATTTGACCGGGCGAAGCTGGACTGACTTTGGACTTATCATGTATTGGAGCCATTCTTCCGTTCTGGGGACGAAATCCGTCTGTTGAAAAAAAACCAACTACTGTTTGTGTTTTACTTTACCCATACACACGCACACGTTTTTGTTCCTCTTTTTTTCTCTTCATCCTCTTTTTGTTCTGTTTTCTTCTCCTGTCCACGACATTACTGCTTCCCCTCAAACCTATGATGTACTTTTTCCGTGCATGGTTTATCCCTGTCTCTTCCCAGAGACCAGGCAGTCCGGTTACAGTAGCTCGGGTACTTTGTATCTCCCCCAAACTCATCAACTTAAGTTCATTACAGACAAAATAATTAGCATAGCCGCTAATTGAACAGTGTATAGGCTCTCTTTTTCTTTTCTCTCCTCGACATTCAACCCATGGTCCCCCTCGACCACTACCATCTTTGACGCAATGTCACTGTCACAGTGTCAGAAAACTCACTGCCTTCTTCGGCATCATACAATTCATCATCTGACAGAGACTCGTCAGTGGTAAGACATAATGCATTCTCATCATACTCCAAGTCCAACTCCTTTGGATCAGACACACCTGAATGACAATGCTTCTCAATTAAAAATGTACACATGCTTTTATGTGAGTTAGGGAAGTATAAATAGAGAATACTATGTATGGCTTGCTGTGTCGTACCAGATTTTCATGAGTTGTTTTTTTAAATATTGAACTGCGAGCGAAAGCGAGCTATTCACTATTTTAAAAAGCAACGAGTGTAAATCTGGTACAAAACAGCAAGCCATGTAGTATTCTGTTTATCCTACATACTGTACTTACGTGTATTTTACTGAAAATGTCCTGCAGTCGAGGCAGCTAAATTGAAGACGCTTGTTTTGGAACCTCGATCTCTTCTAAAGCCTCGTGCAATCTATTACGTCAAAGCAAAGAAACGTCACTCTGAAAGTGTGGCTTGACGTGTTAGTTCTAAAAATTCATCGAAGGTAATTAGCGAGCGCAATCTTTTTTCTTCTATAATGACGTTTGTCTCGGTGACTTTGGCATCATAAGCAGTGGAAAAACAGGTCCCTGCCAGACTTGCTTGACATGACCTCATTTACATGATATACACACGTGTGATTTGAACGATTATTATCTCACGAGTGTCTCTCTCACGTATGTAGGATGATATTATTAATCAAATGAAAATTTACTAATAAAATGTTCTATTATGTCACTAGTGGAACCAGGAGGCCGAGGCCAGAGATTTAAAACAAGGGAGTACTTCCCACATTTCTCATACGGCCAAAGAATGGTGCAGGCTGCACTGGCTAAGAGTCTACCTGCCATACCATTGCCAGATGACACCAGCAATCATCCAGGTACAATGTAATCCCATTTTTATTTTGTTGAAAGGCAAGATTTAACCAGAAAGTAAGGAACTAACTCAGGGGTTCCACTTATTGCACACACAAAAGTATACGCAGTTTTCAGCCTCCGTACACATTTTCACCGACATGTTGCATTTTGTCACGCAAAATTACAATTGCACTCAAAACACTAAATAGCCACGAAGAGAGCACCTGAACTCCCACCTCTGATTCTCCCCACCCGCCTTGTTCATCACTGTTAACACTCGTGTACTTATCGCCAGAGGCCATAGTACCAGTGCTCTACCGAATTGAATCTTTATTCCTTAGGTCACTGCCACCGGCGATAGCCTTATGAATGACCAGCTCTACCGAAGAGGAAGATTGCATTACATTTCTTTGGGGGGGGGGGGGGGGGGGGGGGGGGGGGGGGGGGGGGGGGGGGGGGGGGGGGGGTCATGAGTCACAGAATAAATAATTGATCCTGCTGTGTTCAGCAAAACAATGGTCTGCCTTATCACACATGCCATTAGTTTGGTGCACTGCCGATTCAGTTTACAGGCCAGGGGTGTCCGGGTCTACTCTGATTACATCGGACTGACCCACAGTGATTGTTTTTCAGGCTGAAATATCTTCCATTTAGCGCCATGCAAATAGTTCAGTTCCTCGCTTAGAGGCCTATTACCTGTACAGAGCCACTGCAAAACGCAAACAGACCGATCTGTCGTCGGAAAGTGAAAGAACAGAATCTGATGAAGGGACTTCTTTTAGTTACCTATCATCATCATGTCCAGTGATGGCGCTAGTACTTTTTTCAAACCGGTACGCAAACTTTTATGAAGCAAACAGTCCAGAAAAAAACGGTAGGCTGGTCATTGGAACCAGTTAGAATCCAGCTCAGAGTACTGGTTTTATAGTTTTGCCAGCGAAAAAAGACCGGTAGTTCTAAAAATCAACGGCAGCCAATTTTGTTCCGGGATTTTTTCGTTTCAACCGGTAAAATACCGGTAATTACCGGTTAACGCCAACACTGCATGTCTTCTCAATCGTAGTGAGAAAAACACACTTCTCCTTCGCGTTTTTTCCCCCAATTAAGTTTGTAATGGTACGCGTTTTCCCCGGCTCATACGCATTTTTTCAGTCATGTTGTGTATGCAAACGCAAAAAGCAAAAACCCAGTGGAACCCCTGACTAACTAACTGTTATGCAATACTTCTGGAGGGGTGATCACACTACAGTTAACACAGTTTAGTTATGACTAAGATATGTAGTTAAATTGCTATTCTGATACACATTGGAGAATTCAGGGTTATGATTTGATAGTCTCACATGTACATGGACCTATTTCGGTCATAAGGCCATATATGTCAACGGAAGCTGCTCAATATCCTATATATATATATTTACAACAATAAAGCATGCTTCCTGTTTCATCACCGTGGATGAATTAAGTGCTTGCATGCACATACCTGGTCAGGTTTGCTTCTGTTACTGGTCGACAGACGATATAGTTTGTACAAAAACTAAATTCTTGCCGTCTATGAAATACATCCCTGGTAAAAATTCAATTCCTGCAACACACCTTGCAAAACTAGTAGCTGCAGTCTAGCAGACGGTCTTTCCAGTGCTTTGTAATGAATCGGCAATATTGCCTTTGCCTATGCAACGCTCATATATATGCAGATCCCAATCTGATGAATGGACTGACCCACAGTTAACAGAGAAAATAGAGGACCCACTAGAGAAAATGCTGAATTCTTGGGATGTAGTCTGATGATAGACGGAAGACAGACAATAGACGGAAGACAGACAATAGACAGAAGATAGATGGAAGACAGACAATAGTTGGAAGACAGATGGTAGATCGAAGACAGACAATAGACGGAAGACAGACGATAGACGGAAGACAGACGATAGATGGAAGACAGACAATAGACGGAAGATAGACGGAAGACAGACAATAGACGGAAGACAGACGATAGATGGAAGACAGACGATAGATAGAAGATAGACGGAAGACAGACAATAGACAGAAGACAGACAATAGATGGAAGACAGACAATAGACGGAAGACAGACAATAGATGGAAGACAGACGGAAGACATACAATAGACGGAAGACAGACGGTAGATGGAAGACAGACGATAGACGGAAGACAGACGATGTAGTCTGACGATAGACGATACATATATATACGGACGTTCAACCAGTATTTGGCTTCAGCTTGATTCAGGAACAAGAGGGCGACTGCAACTGAGTCGCATGTATAGACAAACCATAATGCCTTTCTCCAGTCCAGTCTATGAAATAGGACTTACAGCTGATCTAGCTGGACTCTACGCAAGCTTCAGTACGAATGAAGTAAAATCTCCCATATCAAATTTATTATACACAAATATGAAAACAGTTAACTAGACTGTTCTAACTGTAAACCAACGTAAAGGGGAAATATGAAGCTCAAAAACAGGTTAAGTCCCAAGCATCATGCAACCACAGGCGCTTTCTGTCTGTCTTTCCTACAGTTGACTGCAGCTTCGAACCACAGGCGCTTGTGACAGAGGACTCTATAAGCAGCCATCACTCAGTTGACTCCCAAATGGTGAGTTTTTATAGAGTAGATTATTTGTTGCCCTGTCTGAAGATATTTTGTTTTTGCGATTTGATTTGTTAAATGTTTGACCTGCATTACTTGTGAGTTTCCTGTGATGACCAAGGCAATGAAATATGTTTGCTATCTGCAGTCTATGTTCTTTTGCCTCTGAAAAACATGCATCAGAGTTGTGCATTCTTTTTCAGCAACTGGTTCTTTTTCTCAGACAAAATAAGGCATTTATAATGAAAAAAGAACAAAAATATACGGTCGAAACAGATCACCAACAAAGGCTAACAAGTTCAGTTGAGTTGCCAGTTGGAAGGAACAGCGAAGAATGTCCCAGTTACTTCCTCAGTCGTACTCTTTTTGATTGTTCGATTTGGCAATTCTGAACGATGGCAGGAACTGAAGTGCGCCAGGCAGTATCAGCGAAGTCCTCTGGCTCATTTTCTGTGCCCACGAAAGCTTCCAGGTAGGCTATTTGTCGGTATCGGCGGACTGCATAATAATGTTGTCGAAGCTCAGTCTCGCTTACGACGCATCCAAAATGGCATCCTCCGACGGTGCTGTGACTGTGTGAAAGATGTCTTCAAATCACTTAGCACATTTGAAAAAATCCTATGTAACAAGCTGACCAGGATTGAGATAATCGGAAAACGTGGCCGAATTGTCCCAATTCTCATGACTGCACAGGTGAAAGCAGCTGTGGAACTGCTTGTGCAAAAAAGGGATGATGCTGGTGTCAGCGGCTCCAACAAATTTGTGTTTTCTTGCTCATTCTTTCAGTCGGAGGGGCACATTCGGGGATCTGACACGCTTCGAAAGTTTGTGACATCAGCGCAGTTGGCAGAGCCACAGTTCATCACATCTACTTCACTTCGAAAGCAGGTTGCTACTCTGTCCCAGATAGTCAGTTTGAAGGACAACGAGCTGGATGCCCTTGCTCAGTTTATGGGACACCGCGAGTACTACCGCCTCCCATCAGACATGATGCAGTTGGCCAAAGTCAGCAAATTACTCCTTGCCCTTGAAAAGGGGAAGCTGCAAGACCACCAGCGCTGCACCCTGGATGAGATGGAAGTGGCTGAAGATGAAGCCATCACCTCGGATGAGGAGGCAGGTATGTGTGACATTTTGAACATGAATTCCTTTTCCCGCAGTGGGGCACTGCGGTTATGAAATTAAAGGCCCCTCCTGTTTTTGGAACCGCAGGAGCTTTCTAGTTTGCTGTTAGGTAGATTTTTGGTTCCTCTTTCCTGTCATGCTCTCTTTTTCTTCATGAATTCTTTTCTTTTTTCTGCCTTCTTGCTCATTCACCTGTATTTTTTCCAAAAATCTCTTCTCTTGCCGCTTGTCTCGCGATTCATGTATAGTTTAATCTGTTAGTGTTCTGATGTAAGTCCAGCAGTAGATAGGTTAAGCCTATTTTAACATACTGGAAACTGGTAATCTTCCAGTAGGTATTAATTTAGTTTTACTAAAGCCTGCTGGGACACAAGTAATGGGTTAGTGCATTTGTAAACAGGAATCGCTTGACAAGTGGCCCCCTTCATCCCCCCCTTCCTCGTCCTGATATGGCCGGCTCTGCGTAGTCGGCTGGACGTTAAGCAACAAATAAACAAACAAACATGAATTCCTTTGCTCTTTTTGCACAAAATGAACACAGCTAGACTATCTCTAAATCTAGTATTGTAATAACCTTTTTTTTGTATTCTTAAATTCATCTTCTTCTCCTTCTGCTTCTTCTGCCTCTTCTTCTTCTTCTAAATTGGGGGGCTGGGATGGCTCATTCGGTACACAGCGTGGACTACATATAGTTCCTCTGACTCTCATAGTCACAGGTTTGAATCCCGGTCTCCCTCCCTCTGGTATCGCCTTTGTTGTGGCTAGTGACATTGAACCACCAATACAATTTTATTTCAATCAATCAATATGAGGCTTATATCGCGCGTATTCCGTGGGTACAGTTCTAAGCGCAGGGATTTTTTTTCTTTTCAATTTTTATTCAAGGCGCAGGGATTTATTTATGCCGTGTGAGATGGAATTTTTTTACACAATACATCACGCATTCACATCGGCCAGCAGATCGCAGCCATTTCGGCGCATATCCTACTTTTCACGGCCTATTATTCCAAGTCACACGGGTATTTTGGTGGACATTTTTATCTATGCCTATACAATTTTGCCAGGAAAGACCCTTTTGTCAATCGTGGGATCTTTTACGTGCACACCCCAATGTAGTGTACACTAAGTGTATTTGTTTTAAATCTAAATTGAGAACGTTCATACTTCAATGCACACTACAATGTGATATATTGTGCTAACATTAATTTGCATTACACAATAAAGCAAACATTAATACTACGGTACTTACTACATAAACTTTTGTACTTGCGATCTAGGATTTTATCTATTCTATCATATTGTAACTATTATTTACAGAATTTGTTGAAAAGGGTCACAGCCCTATTCCAGAACGATCTGCATCAGGAAGGTTCGCAACAAAAGACTCTTTGGCACCGCCACATAACCAGCCCTCTCCGCCTATGCATCAACCTTGTCCTGCTACAGCTGCACCTGACAGTAAGTCTTCTTCTTCTGTGTACGCATGCTATCAACTACAGTACTGCAAGCACTCCCAGTTTCGGATAAAAACAAATGCGATTGGTCACTTTGGCAGAAATAACAACTGTGAACAGAATGTTGATAGTAAAAGAAAGTAAGGAAGCAGGAAAGATGAGCCGGTGCCTACCTAACAGCAAACTAGATAGCTCCTGGTGTTCAAAAACAGGAGGGGCCCTTAATTTAAGTCCGCAGCGCTCCACTGCAGTAGGTGACAGTAAGGGACAATATGGGCTGAATCCATCCCATCTACATGGTGTTGGAGTGGGGACAGGACATATTTGAATGGCGATGTCGCTGTTCAGTGTCTGAAAGTCTCTTAAGTTTGTAGTTGCAAACATGACTTTTCTTTCTCTCTCTCCCCCCCCCCCCCCCCCTCCTCACTCCCACAAAGTAACATAGTAGATTTAATTTCTTATTTGTAGCTGCCATTCCATGTAAAAGTGAATACATTTACTTATTTAGTGTAAACTTGTCACCCTGGCATGAGGTAATATGACCGGCACGGTTGGCCTAGTGGTAAGGCGTCCGCCCCTTGATCGGGAGGTTGTGGGTTCGAACCCCGGCCGGGTCATACCTAAGACTTTAAAATTGGCAATCTAGTGGCTGCTCCGCCTGGCGTCTGGCATTATGGGGTTAGTGCTAGGACTGGTTGGTCCGGTGTCAGAATAATGTGACTGGGTGAGACATGAAGCCTGTGCTGCGACTTCTGTCTTGTGTGTGGCGCACGTTATATGTCAAAGCAGCACCGCCCTGATATGGCCCTTCATGGTCGGCTGGGCGTTAAGCAAACAAACAAACAAAAAATGAGGTAATATCACAAGGGTTATTCATGTTTTTGTATTTGTCAGATTCTGCTGATGATGAGGAAGCACCAGAAATCCAAAGGAAGTTTCAACGGTGTGCTGCTGACAGCAGTGCATGCTCAAACAGTTCAGTATATATCTTTCTCCTTAGTCAACCAATTTTCCATGGGGGCGCGACTGGAGATGGATGAAGGTCAGGGGGTTCCTGTGTTCGAGTGGGAACAGCTTGAATTTAACTCACAGAGTTGTTTGTGTCCAACACGCTTGTCGGAGGTGTTTTTTTTACGGCGTCAATGTTGGGGGGTGGGTGGGGGTTAAGGATGAGGGGTAGAACTGCATTCGTTGATGCATTTTGATTGTCTTACATCTGAAATGTATTTGTACCTTTGAAGAATAGTTCATTCCTGTACACTCATAACACCGAACACACGTTTATTTATTTTGAACATAACATAATTAATACAATAAATAATTAATTATAATTTTATTATGTCCCCAGGCGAGCCCCCTTCCTCCTGGACATTCTCTCCTGTTGGTGTGGCAATGATGAACACAAGATGCAGTGTATTCACACAGATCACTTCTCCTTCAGCGTCATCTAACGAAAGTAAGCTTTATTGCATATAAATTAATTTAGAAACATGCTGGCGTCACCCCCCCGCGGGTTAGGGGGAGTCCCATATTGGTTGGGACTAGAAAGAATTTACCCGATGCTACCCAGCATGTCGTAAGAGGCGACTAACGGTTCTGTTTCTTCTCTTCTTTTGTCTTATTTCTGCCTTACCAGTCCTTTCACCTATATTTCCTTCCAAGAAAACTCTCCCTACTATTCCCTGCAGTTTTCCAATTCTTTTCTTGTTGTCTTATTTCTACCTGACTGGATCCATCACCTTTATTTCACTTACCAAAAGTCTTCTTTTCCACATCCTTATTTCTCTGCACCCCGCATGTCGTATGAGGCGACTAACGGATTCTGTTTCTCCTTTAACCCTTGTTAAGTGGTTCTTGTATAGAATATAGTCAATGTTTGTAAAGATTTTAGTCAAGCAGTATGTAAGAAATGTTTAGTCCTTTGTACTGGAAACTTGCATTCTCCCAGTAAGGTCATATATTGTACTACGTTGCAAGCCCCTGGAGCAATTTTTTGATTAGTGCTTTTGTGAACAAGAAACACTTAACAAGTGGCTCCCTCCCATCTCCACCCTTTCCCCTATCTCATCTCCCCCTTTCCCTCGTCGCGATATAACCTTCGTGGTTGAAAACGACGTTAAACATCAAATAAAGAAAGAAAGAAATGCTGGCGTCATGTACGGACGATTAACTAAGCGCCCATTACCTAGTTGTTGAATGGCCGCATTCCATAGTGGAAACTCTTGTGTTTAGTTATTTGACAACGAAATTGATATTTAAAAGCATATGTCTTTTAGCTGTTGTTCTTTTTTTGCTATTTTGCATAATCTATCAAATGATTTGAAATAAAGATAAGCCAGCTGAGAAAATCTATCATCTTTTTTTTTCCCCAAGGTTCAACTGACAATGAGTACCTACCTGAACAGTGGAGCCATTCCAAACCAAAGAAGCTCAAATCAAAGGCAACGCGCAACAGTGAGTGGAAACATAATCATTGTATTTATACCTCTTCTTTCTCTTTGTGAACTGAGCTTTAAGGAGCTGACTCAATCCACACAAAAGTTATTCCTTTAAAGTAGAACAAAACCAGTAAACTAGATAGTTATTGTGTTTTTGAGTAAGGTAATATCCTTCTCTGAAGCACTTGGAAGGAAAAATAGAGCCTGTTCATAACGTGTTAACTGTTAATCTAACTAGGAGCGTATAGTTATTGTGTTTTTGAGTACGGTAATACCCTTCTCTAAAGCACTTGGAAGGAAACATAGAGTATGTTCACAGACCTGTTTACCCTCCCGGAATTATTACGGATTTAGGGTCTAAATTCCGGTATTACGGAAATCTACCGGAAATTCCGGTCACGAGAACCATTTCCGTGTGTGAAAATTTAAAGTCGAAATTGTAGTACTAGTAGTCACCGGGATTTTGATTTCCCGAAAACCCTTTTAGCTCAAGGCCGACCGGAACAGCCTTGTCTGCGCATGTGCAAAAACAAGGTATTTGTCGGTCAACGCGTGGTTTTTGTGCATTCGGTCCGATCGACATGGGTCGTAAGCGTAAGGCCGATCTCTCTGGGGACAAAATGCCAACCAAAAAAGCTCAAGTTGTACAGGAATATCGGCAAAACTATCAAGTCAAGTGGCAGTGTCTGGCGAAGTCTAAGAAGAGCGAATCACTTGCATTTTGGTGATCGAATTGAGATCAGTGCAACAACAAAGCTAGTCAGTCATGAGTCACTGCAGTCGTTCGTCCGCGAACCAAGCGAACGTGTCCCGAGGTTAGACGCAGCATTAGTTTATTTACAAAATGCAGTACACAAATGAACATGGAAACAAACAAATTGTGTTTGGCAAAACATGAGCCTGCTTCGCATCGAGTTTATTTGACCAGTATGTCTGTGCTTCGACATTATCTCTTGCTACGGTCAGTGACTTGTGCTGTTGCCGGAATTTGAAAGTCTTTTTGAGTCTAAAAGTGATCTCCATTAATCTTTCTCCAATATAGCAAAGATCACAGTTCTTTGAATTGAAAAACTTTAAAGAAAATCTTTAAATAAAATGAACGAGCCGGTCCACAAAAAAAAAAGGTAGCTTCTGGAGAGTGTTTTTATGACTGGTTTTAATGCAGGATGTAAACAGGTCTGTGTTCATAACGAGTTAACTGTTAATCTAACTAGGAGCGGCATTTTGTCAAAGAGCAGTTCAAATCCGTACGTGCTTTAACATATCAAAATGGCCTTCTGCTGTCGCTCAGTTTTCTTGATTCAAAACTAAGCAGTAAATTGTATAATTATTTAAAAATGAATAAATAAGTGGATCAGTTAACAAGTGCAATGGCTAACTGACCTGCCACTTCTCATGCCCATTCGTGGCTTCTGTCCCATGCTTTGAAAATGAATGTGTACAGGGTCTGTAATTCCGGTTTTAATTTAGATTTGAAATCTTTTGTAATTGATGGATTACGCCCACATACACTTCCGTGTATTAGAGGCGGGGACGGGAGTCCCAGGAATTGGAAAAAAGAGGAGGTACTATATCTAACTTACATTGAACAACCAAAATGTAAGCAGCACTAAGATTGACAGTGAAAATGTGACAGTTTTAGTGTACTAGCTTTAGTGCCACGAAGAAGAATCAGAACAAATGTTGACTCGGGAAAATAAATGTCCATGCCCAATCAAGATTCGAAATAGAGACACTGAGATCACGAGTTGTCGGCCTAGACCACCAGACTACCCGGCGCTCATATTGAGTTGGCATGATTGTTCCTTATAAAGTTTTAATCCGATAACATATTTAACCTTTGTATCTCCGGTAATAGGTCTTGTGATATCTGTGTCCACAAAGGTTCAAGCCAGCCATGTCGACTGTGGTTGGAGGAGGAGGTGAAGGCAGTGGAGGCTCATTTGTTAAAATATATCGCCACGCAAGTGCTGCCAAGAAAAGAGGATATCCAGAAGTGCCTTCAGGCTGAAGAGACTCTGATAATTCGTACCTGGCTACACGTCAAGAACTATACATGTACGAAACAGGATTACTGCTTTGCAAAGAAATCAGCGAAACTAAATAATGTTCAGCTTTTCAGCTACTGATCATCTTTCCAATGTTGTTGCTGATCACTACCACTAAGTGGATATATATCTAGTGCAGGTTTGTGTCTTGAGCTGTACTGGACAATGATTTACACATTTATCTTTATTTGTTTTTATTAATTTTGACTATGAGCACACTGGTGGTTGTGTTTTATGTTAAATGATTTATTTAGTATGTGTTTATGCAAATCATTTTTGGCATTTTGAATAAGCTAGATGTGACCTTTCTTAGCACTGATCCAAAGGTCAGTTTAATATGCGGTCAAAACAATGATGGTGGAGGCAGTTGGCTATTTTTAAATCATTTGCATAGCAAAAACGAGGCTATATATGTATTGACAACTGACCACCTATTGAACACTCAAAACTTTTCAAATAATGGAAGCTTTCATGATAAAAACTTGTCTTGGTTATGAAACCTATGAACACTTATAAAATGCATATGTGATTACATCAGCAAAACAAAACAAAATATAAGCAAGTGAGTCATATTCTTTGTGGCTTTGCCCTTGTTTAACTGTATTATCATTATTTATTATCATGAACACAGACTACCATAAGGTCCGCTACCCCCCCCCCCCCCCCCCCCCCCGCGGGTTAGGGGGAAGAATTTACCCGATGCTCCCCAGCATGTCGTAAGAGGCAACTAACGGATTCTGTTTCTCCTTTTACCCTTGTTAAGTGTTTCTTGTATAGAATATAGTCAATGTTTGTAAAGATTTTAGTCAAGCAGTATGTAAGAAATGTTAAGTCCTTTGTACTAGAAACTTGCATTCTCCCAGTAAGGTCATATATTGTACTACGTTGCTAGCCCCTGGAGCAATTTTTTTATTAGTGCTTTTGTCTTCTTCTTCTTGTCGTTCGCCAATGTTAAACTTGGAGTCCAGCTCTGGTAGTGCTTTTGTGAACAAGAAACAATTAACAAGTGGCTCTATCCCATCATCCCCCCCCCCCCCCCCCCCTTTCCCCGTCGCGATATAACGTTGAACGGTTGAAAACGACGTTAAACACCAAATAAAGTAAAGATAAGGTCCGCTATTAGGAAAGTCAAAACAATCAAAGTGTCATATGCACTTTGTCATCGTGTGTGACATTTTATTGAGAGAGAAACAGAATCCGTTAGTCGCCTCTTACGACATGCTGGGGAGCATCGGGTAAATTCTTCCCCCTAACCCGCAGGGGGCGTACAGTACTTCTTTGGGATAACAAGGGTAAGGATTGCTCTAATTAAGGTTGGCTGAGCAATATATAACAGCAATTTCGCTCAAATCGGCCAAAAACAAGGCCCGAAGGCATCGTAGGCATAGCCGTTTTAACTTTATTATCATTATTATTTATTATCGTGACCACAAACTACCATAAGGTCCGCTAGTAGGAAAGTCAAAACAATCATAACGTATCATAAACACTGGGTCATCGTGTGATCATTATTATTTATTATCGTGACCACAAACTACCATACGGTCCGCTAGTAGGAAAGTCAAAACAATCATAAACACTGGGTCATCGTGTGTGACATTTCAATGTCAACACAATGATAGTGGTGTTTCACATGTAATGATTGATTTCGATTTTAAGTGCTCTATCCCTTCTCCCCCCCTTTCCCCGTCGCGATATAACCTGCGTGGTTGAAAACGACGTTAAACACCAAATAAAGAAATAAAGAATAAAGAAAGATTTTGAGTGTATATAAAGTGTATTTATGGTACATTTACTTTTGGCTCTTTAGATCAGCTTAATTTGGTATTTCATGGGCATCGGTCAAAAGGTCACTTCAGCATGTGCTGTCAAAACAACGATGGTGGAGGCAAATGGCCTATTTTAACAGGATGTTTGAAGATTTGCTTTTTCAATTTTGTTTGAGAGACAAGAAGTTGGAAAATAGTTTTATTGTATGTTTCTTTGTCACCTGGGGCAAAATTATTCAATCGTCGCTATACGTTTGTTGGAAGCTATAACACAAAGGATAAATTGGCAGTTTTCTTACTTTCTGTTAGAAACAAAAGTATATTTTTCATTTGTTGCAATTGAAAAAGCATAGACCTTACTAAAGATGCTGCTAGTTGTTTTGATTGTGTGGACTATTCAGTGGAGTGTTTTAAATAATCTGTATATATATATATATATATATAATCTATATGCCAATTCTCATGCCTCACAGTATTTTAACATTGGTTTATTTTCCATGTTACAAATATGTAATCATATGACTCGAGACTACCTTACTGTGTTATATTGCATTATTATCATGAACGCATTAGGCCCACTTATAAGTTTAAAGAAAGTCAAAGCCGTGTATTGTTCCTTTCAGAACAATGTTATACACCGGGTGTGCATTATGTGTTTTCATTATTTTTAATCATGAGCAGTTTCATATTTAATTATTTATTTAGAGTGTGTTTGATTTAGCTTAATTTGAATTTTGTTGGACATTGGTCAAAAGTTCAGTTTATTATGCGCGGTCAGAACAATGATGGTGGAGGCAATAGCCTATTTTTCAACAGGTTTGAAGGTTTTGTTTGAGAGAAATAAATCTGTCTTTTTTTCTTTGTCATGTTGGGCAGAGTTATTCAATCGTTGTTATACGTTAAGTTCACTGAATTCTTAAATCTAATGTAAGCGCTGTTTAAGAGGTTTTGAAGGTACAAAATACACTTTTTTTCTCTGTTCTCTTTAACAAGATATTCAGATTTGTTTTTCTTCTTTATTTTAGTTTGAGACGAGAAGTTGTACATGCATTCTATTTCCTGTTCCTTTGTCAACTGGGGCAACATTCAATCACTGTTATAGCCTGGTTGTAAGCTATAACAGTATAAATTCACTGCTTTTTAAATGTCTGCAAAAAGCAAATGTCACCGTTTTGTTGCATGCCATTGAAAAGGAATAAAAACTACCAAACGTTATTTTGCAAAACATGCTTATTGTTATGATTTGACTGATTGTGTTTGTATGTGGATGTGTGATCACAGGATTGCAGATTGCATGGACATAATCGCCACAGGGAAAATCATTCAAATCCTTACTCCGAAAGTTAACAAAAAGCTATTATTGTCTCAAGAAGAGAAATTGTTTCTACAACTGAACACACAGACTGTAAAATGCATGTGTATACAAAAGCAATTATGCTAAACAAGCCCATCATTAAATGAATGGAAGTCAAAGTAAATAAAATAAAATGCAATTTCAAATGTGAAGGTATCTTAAAATGTCGATGAACAAACGCAAGGGAACTGAGCGCCATCATAAAAATACCTTTCATTACAAGAAGGAAAAAAAAAAAACGTAACTGACAGACTGATTCTAATATAGGTCCCTGATAACACTTATAGTATCCACCACCTTCAAATATGATAATTAAACTTCATTTTAAAAAGCTTCATGATTATGCACTGCAAAGTAAGCTACACGTTTTGTTTAGCTGTTTCGTACACATAAAAAAAGGCTTTGTGATTCTTTGGTCTAAGTGCCAATAGAAGGTTTTGAAAGGAGCAAGTTAAAATGTAAAGGCACACTACCTTATATCATATATATACAATATCACACTACCACGGAAAGTCAATACAATGCATACCCAGGTCAAAACAACGTTCACACACGAGTGTGTATCGTGTGTATCATCTTTGTCAACACAATGCAGGCGGTGTTTCAGTTTATTGAAATACTGAGTGTATGTGAGTGTAATTATGCACATTCACTTTTGGCCAATTTAAATGAGCTTGATGTGGAATTTTGTTATCTATTGGTCAAACGGTCATTTCAACCGGCACTGTCAAAACAACGATGGAACTGGCCAATAGTCACAATAACGAGGGGAAAACATGTATACCCCGGTCAAAACAACGTTCACACACGAGTGTGTATCATCTTTGTCAACACAATGCAGGCGGTGTTTCAGTTTATTGAAATATTGAGTGCATGTGAGTGTAATTATGCACATTCACTTTTGGCCAATTTAAATAAGCTTGATGTGGAATTTCTTATCTATTGGTCAAACGGTCACTTCAGCAGGCACTGTCAAAACAACGATGGAACTGGCCAATAGTCACAATAACGAGGGGAAAACATGTATACCCCGGTCAAAACAACGTTCACACACAAGTGTGTATCGTGTGTATCATCTTTGTCAACACAATGCAGGCGGTGTTTCAGTTTATTGAAATATTGAGTGTATGTGAGTGTAATTATGCACATTCACTTTTGGCCAATTTAAATAAGCTTGATGTGGAATTTCTTATCTATTGGTCAAACGGTCACTTCAGCAGGCACTGTCAAAACAACGATGGGACCGGCCAATGGTCACAATAACGAGGGGAAAACATGTATACCCCGGTCAAAACAACGTTCACACACAAGTGTGTATCGTGTGTATCATCTTTGTCAACACAATGCAGGCGGTGTTTCAGTTTATTGAAATATTGAGTGTATGTGAGTGTAATTATGCACATTCACTTTTGGCCAATTTAAATAAGCTTGATGTGGAATTTCTTATCTATTGGTCAAACGGTCACTTCAGCAGGCACTGTCAAAACAACGATGGGGCCGGCCAATGGTCACAATAACGAGGGAAAACAAGTATGGTGTGTGTGTGTGTGTGTGTGTGTGTGT
>NW_027128130.1:0-10260 GCF_037325665.1 Littorina saxatilis
GGGGGGGGGGGGAGCTCCTGCTTTTCACTGTCTCCTTTTCCTCCCTTAGAACTCGGCTCACCCCTCCTCCTAGTACTGCCATGCGGGGTATGATAAATCCTTTGACAATACCCTCATCAATATTTTCTGCGCGAAATCAGTGCACAATTCTTCTTTCGGAACTTCCTGCTTATTTTAGTGTTAAAGGCACACTCGTTCCCGTCAAAAAACAGCCCCCCTCATCGTCTCAGATCTAGCGAGGCTTTTGCATGGGAAAGGGTCACAGACCAAAAAATGAAGAACCTGGGTGCACAGTGGGTTTTTCTTGTAAATAATTAATGTGGTAAAAGCCCACAAACAATCATCTTAGTGGGTAAAAGATTACAGATAGAAGGGTAAAGGATGATAACAGCATACGAAGCATGCCAACCATATCCGGCCAGAGGTTCCTTGGGGTCATGGTTATTTCATAAAGGGAGACGAGAAAGATGACGCGGAAACTGTGTTACTAAGTGCTAGGAATCCATTTCAAGTACTTCTTCTTCTTGTCGTTCGCTGTTATATAGATCGTCAGTCCGGACTGCAGGGCGAAACGTGCTGTCCTCTCCAAGTCCTCTCTGGGGCCGTATAGCTTCTTTTGTAGCGCTGTCTCCGCCTCTGGCCAGATGGTGTCCCTCAGAGCACTGTGGTATGGACAAGCCTGCAGGATGTGCTCTGCTGTCTGATTCTTGCCACACGGACATAAGGGGGAGGAAACCAGCTTCAGCTTTGTGGCCATATGATGATTTCAAGTACAAAACGGACCGAGCATTTCTGATTCACGTTGAACACACACATAATGACTTACTAACAGATATATATGCACGTAGCGCGCACACGCGCGCGCACACGCGCACACACACACACACACACACACACACACACACACACACACACACACACACACCAGACACACACAAACACACACACAAACACACACACACACCACACACACACACACACACCACACACACACACACACAACCCCCTTCCCACCGCACCACACGCACACCAACTACAAAAAGAAGTCGGTAAATAATCCATTCCTTGGAACGCCAATTTTCACAACCAGCAAAAAGGATCTCGCAGTCTCTCAGGTGGTCGCACTCTTGAATCTCTGGAGATAAATTGCTGTGCATCGAACCGTGAAGGGATGTGCCCGAGTGACTGCATTTCAAACGGCTTGCACCTCTTCGCTCATGCACAAAGACACTTCGAGACCCATGGGCTGAAGACAGAAACTCCACCGTTATTAATATTTCCAGCATGGCTAATGAAGCATGCGGTTGTTAAGACATTGGCTTCATGGTCTAAGACTGTCATTAAGCACGCGCACAGGAAGTTTCCCACACGGCCACGCACGCGCACAGGAAGTTTCCCACACGGCCACGCACGCGCACAGGAAGTTTCCCACACGGCCACGCACGCGCACAGGAAGTTTCCCACACGGCCACGCACGCGCACAGGAAGTTTCCCACACGGCCACGCACGCGCACAGGAAGTTTCCCACACGGCCACGCACGCGCACAGGAAGTTTCCCACACGGCCACGCACGCGCACAGGAAGTTTCCCACACGGCCACGCACGCGCACAGGAAGTTTCCCACACGGCCACGCACGCGCACAGGAAGTTTCCCACACGGCCACGCACGCGCACAGGAAGTTTCCCACACGGCCACGCACGCGCACAGGAAGTTTCCCACACGGCCACGCACGCGCACAGGAAGTTTCCCACACGGCCACGCACGCGCACAGGAAGTTTCCCACACGGCCACGCACGCGCACAGGAAGTTTCCCACACGGCCACGCACGCGCACAGGAAGTTTCCCACACGGCCACGCACGCGCACAGGAAGTTTCCCACACGGCCACGCACGCGCACAGGAAGTTTCCCACACGGCCACGCACGCGCACAGGAAGTTTCCCACACGGCCACGCACGCGCGACAGGAGTTGAAGACATTCTTGTCTCAAGGAGATAAGATCTTGAGGATCCGGCGTTTCTTTTGTGTCGTCTGTTCCGCTCGTGTGAAACACTGCGTAAACTATCACATGTCGTCTTGGTTTTTTCGTGCTGTAAGAGCTTCTTCTTACTTGGACATATAAGAAATGTCAACAGCTTGGCTGCCTTCCGTGCTGAGTGGGACTCTTTTGCCGAATCGATTTCGCAAAAAAGACAACAGTGTCAACGATTTTGCTTCATCCGCTGTTCCCGACTCGCACGAATCGTGTATCTGCTGTCGGGTACTTAATTTCTTTTCGTATTTAACGAACGCTGGTATTTTTCTTGAAAAGGGTTTGAATTGCAATTCCATAACTAAGAAACATTGAGGATGAAAGTCGTCTGTTCATTTCAGTGCTGTTTATTGTCTCAAATGAATGGACACGCATTCCGCATAGCGCTTACTTACTGATGACTAGATTTAGAGCTCTCCCTTCTCTTTGTTTCTCAGATCTTGTGAATCATCACGTACATTTGCTCTGAGAAGGAATGTGGCTTGAACGAGTTGAAGATATTGGCTTCTATCGTTGAAGCCGGTAATTGAGCACGCGTGAAAGAGGCTTCGCACACGTACGCCCGCATACGCGCAGCAGGATATTGAAGATATCCTTTTGGGGAGGTAACATTAGGACGGTGCTTATGGATGCTTCTGTTTTGCTTAAGTGTACATTACATTATTACAATTGCTTCTTATTGTTGTTGTTGTTGTGTTGTTGTTGTTGTTGTTGTTGTTGTTATTGATTTGTTGTTGTTTCCGTCTTAATCTTCTTATTTCACCTCCCCCCCTTCTCGTCTCCGTATGTCCTCCTGCTCCCATCCCATCCCCCCTCCCCCCTTCATCCTACTTTACAATGATATCAACATTCACCTGCCGGCTCATGTGAATAAATATTTTCTCGACATATTTGTTATCATTTGCTTACAGTCAGCTAGCATATCAGAATTTACTCATAGCAATGTGCCCACGCCAGTTTTCTTCTTATCTTTCCTGCTTGTTTTTGTAGCCAGTAATATTGATTTCCAAGAAACCTATTCCGCCTAGAATCTCCGATTAAAACCTTCCCACACATGTTTTGAAGGAAAGCTGCGATTGATATTAATGACATAAGAACATAATATTAACGATCGAAATATGTTATTTAAATAAATGCGGAATTATAAAAGGCTTGTATCGATGTCGCAGTTAGAGTTCGAGTTACTGGTAGCAGATTTTCAAGAAGTATAAAGTGTTTTGAAATTAAGAAATTGTATATATAATGACTGATACAAAAGAAAAAGAGATAAGAAAAGCGTTTGTGTGTGTGGTCGTTTGAAGTAAAAGCACGGCTAAACTATCAATGACAAGGGGACATAATATCACCGATCATGTCACTTAAATAAATGCGGAATTATTAAAGGCTTGAATCGATGCCGCAGTTAGAGCTCGAGTTACTGGTAGCAGACTTTCGAAAAGCATAAAGTGTGTTAAAAAGAAGAAATTGGTTAAAATAACGGATGCACAAAAAAACAAGTCGCGTAAGGCGAAATAACAACATTTAGTCAAACTGTCGAACTCACAGAATGAAACTGAACGCACTGCTTTTTTCACCAAGACCACATACTCGTAGTTTCGTCAGTCCACCACCGGTGGCAAAAGCAGTGAAATCGACAAGCCATGCAGAATAGTGCGGTAGTGGTCGCGCTGAGCAGGATAACACGCTTTTCTGTATGTCTATTCTTTTTAGCTTACTGAGTTTGTTTTTAATCCAAACATATCATATCTATATGTTTTTTGGAATCAGGGACCGACAAGGAATAAGATGAAATTGTTTTTAAATCGATTTCGGAAAATTAATTTTAATCATAATTTTCATATTTTTAATTTTCAGAGCTTGTTTGTAATCCAAATATAACATATGTATATGTTTTTGTAATCAGAAAATGACGAAGAATAAGATGAAATTGGTTTTGGATCGTTTAATAAAAAAATAATTTTAATTACAAGTTTCCAATTTTTAATGACCAAATTCATTCATTAGTTTTTAAGCCACCAAGCTGAAATGCCATACCAAAGTCCGGCCTTTGTCGAAGATTGCTTTGCCAAAATTTCAATCAATGTGATTGCAAAATGAGGGTGTGACAGTGCCGCCTCAACTTTTACAAAAAGCCGGATATGACGTCATCAAAGGTATTTATCGAAAAAAAGAAAAAAAGTCCGGGGATATCATTCCCAGGAACTCTTATGTCAAATTTCATAAAGATCGGTCTAGTAGTTTAGTCTACACACACACACACACACACACCCACACACACACACACACACACACACCCACACACACACACACACACACACACACACACACACACACACACACACACACACACACACACAATTTATGATAGTTTGATTATGCCAATATCAACATACGCAGCAGAAATTTGGTTCCCACATAGGTTGAAGGGAAAGAAAGAATTAGATCTCAACGATTTATTTAAGGAATGTCTGTCTAATAAATTCAGTCATGAAATGTTACATTCGAAGTTTTGTAAACAGTTTCTTGGTGTACATAAAAAGGCTATGGTATTGCCAGTGTTAGGCGAATTAGGAAGATATCCAATTACCTTAAAGATAATTTGTCAGGTCATTTCTTACTGGATACACATATTAGAACGCCCAAAAACATCTCACTTAAGTATGTTATATGACCACATGTATAATGTTGCACATGATAACAACCCATGGATATCGTTTGTGAAACAAATACTACACACTTTAGGATTAGATCACGTTTGGAAAAATCAGTTTACCTTTAGTGGAAAAAGATTGAAACATGTTATATTGCAGAAGTTAGAAGGAAAATATATGCAATTTTGGACAGAAAAAGTAAACAGTTCTTCCAAATTAGAATTTTACAGGATTGTAACAAAGGAATATGAAACTGCTTCATACTTAACCAATGATATTGATTTTAAATACAAACAGGCATTGTGTAAACTTAGAATAAGTGCACATGACTTGAAGATTGAAAAAGGCAGATATGACAATACGCCAAAAGAAAACAGATTATTTCAACGTTGTGGAGTAATAGAAAATGAATTACATATGCTAGATACATGTATTGAATATAAACATTTTAGAGAACAATTAATGAAACAGGTCAATAAAAGTATACCTGTTTATACTATGCCCAGTCAACTGTTGTTGGAAGACAATCTACAATTCATGTTGGGGAAGTTCGTATACAATTGTTTTCTTAAAAAAACATAATGATTTATGTTGTTGTTTATGTACATGTATGTGTCTTATAAACCTAAATGGTTTCATGACAATAAACTATATTCTTATTCTTATTCACACACACACACACACACACACACACACACACACACACACACACACACACACCCACACACACACACACACACACACACACACACACACACACACACACACATACACCACGACCCTCGTATCGATTCCCCCTCTATAGAGGTTAAAACATTTAGTCAAAACTTGACTAAATGTAAAAAGGATAAGAAAAGCATTTGTGTGTGTGTGGTTGTGCGTAGTAAACTCAGCACACCCGAACTACCTGACAAACATCTGTTTGTATCAGTTTCCTTTTTCAATTCTTCTTGGTCACTGCTTGCGAGTCAAAACGCAAATTAGTGCAGGCCCTTGTGGGTGCCAGAACAAATTCTCGCAAATCCTAGTGCTGATTTATCGACAAGTGTCTGTCGTCCCGTTTCACACACACACACACACACACACACACACACACACAACACAACACAACATAACGCAACACAACGCAACGCAACGCACCGCACCGCACCGAAACAAGCTGTTATTTTTATGTAGGATAATGCTTCGGATGACAGTCTAGGTCAAGGCCGTTCAAAAGAAATGGTGACGTTGAATACGGTTACTAAGCAAAGATTATAGTGAAATGAACGCTCTTAACCAGTAGATTCTTCTCTTGTCGCAGACGGTGATACATATCAGGCCATTTCAGCTTTGAACTAAAGCGTGAGCTAACTTTGTTCATCAATCTTCTGTGTCAGTTACCGGAAGCCGTACAGTTCTGAATTTCTTTGATATTTGTTTAAACCATCCCATTGAAACTTTCACACGCGGTCTTTGAAAATGAAACTTCTCTTCCAGGTAAAAAGGCCGTCTGTCTGAAGCCAAAGTAAAGTTTATTCTATTTTCAATGAGAAATGTCTTCAGAATAATGGCTCCCATTTCAGTAAAGATTTCAATGGACACTTGTGCTGGTTGAAGTTCGAGAATTGATCAAAACTTGAAAAACTATATGAAACAAAAATAAGCCTGTGTGCTTTTCTTTTGAAGGACAAGAGTGCCTACAAGTGGGTGGCTCGCGTTACGGAACAGACGGCTAAGACTACTTGTGCTGGCCAAAGTTCTATAGAGTAGATGAAATCTTTAAAGATAAAATGGATATTTTTTGTCTCCTGTCGGCGAGTGATGGTATGCGGTACAGCGTGGAGTGCAAGGACCGATTGTGTAAGCGGAAGTTCAGGAATAGACCGTGATTTGGTATTTTTGTACGGATCATATCTAAAATGAATCTTTATCTTTTCAGAAAAAAATGTACCTGAGGGGGTAGTTCTCAAATGCCACGTGTTGTCCGAAATGTGGAAATAAATGGAAACTTGAAAATCTAATATGTAAAGCTAAAAATTCATAGATTTGTCTTCTTGTCGACGAGCAGTGTATTTCAGTCATAGACGGACTCTGGAAATAACTCGGGTTTGTTAAGGTTATGAAAGAGTGATCATTCGTGCCTCATTGAGGCAAACTTTCCCCGTGTTTTAGACACCCTACTCGCCAGTGACTGGCCTATACAGTGTTACGTGGAACAGTTTGCATGAATAAGAGGAAGTGTATTCACTCGTTCACAACCCATACGTACAATCCCGTTATTTCTGATAATCTTCCACTGGCATGACAGTGCACACTGCAAAGTCTTTTCGTGCTGACCTACATTCAGGAAATGACCCATGCTTGGAAAATAAAAGACATCGCTTGGTTTCTTTCTTTTCACGAATATGGTGACCCTCCACCACGAAATGAGTCGCATGTCACCTCGCGGGGTTCTGCGCTAGGCTTAATAAAAATCCGGGGAGTGTCTGGTAACAGTGTGAGGGTCACCTTAGTCACAGGCTTATAACTCAAACAGTTTTCGCTCTTTTCTAAAAACGGTTTTCACCACTGGATAGAGCATAAAAAACTCTTTAGAAAAATGTAAAAATATGAAAATCATGCAAAGGTGACATGCGACTCATTCCGTGGTGGAGGGTCACATATGGTCCACATTTTGCACAGTTTACATTGCAATGACTGCTTGTGCTCATATGAGACGAAATCTGGAAAACAATCTATGAAGCCAAGAGAAGTTTGTATTTCGTTTTTAACGAACAGTACGTATTCTTGAGTGGTTTGCATTGCCGAGAAGACTGCAAGGAAGACTGCCTTCAAGTGAGCAGTTGATACAGTGCATACTGAACAGGCTTGATATTTTGTTTGAAGCTAAAAAAACAACAACATTTGTGCGCTTTGTTTTTACATTTAGTCAAATTTGAATAAAATGTTTTAGCATAGACTGTCTAGACTAGGAATCGAAACGAGGGTGGTGCCGTGGTGTAAGTGTGTGTGTGTGCGTGCATGTGTGTGTGTGTGTGTGTGTGTGTGTGTGTGTGTGTGTGTGTGAGTGTGTGTGTGTGTGTGTGCATGTGCGTGTGTGTGTGTGTGTGTGTGTTTGTGTGTGAGTGTGTGTGTGTGGAGCGATTCCTAGAAAACTACTGGTCCGATTTTCATGAAAGTTCCTTTGTATGATATCCCCAGATGTGTTTCTACACTTTTTTGATAAATGTCTTTGATGGCGTCATATACGTCTTTTTACAAAAGTTGAGGCCGCACTGTCACGCCCTAGTTGTTCAACCAAATTGATTGAAATTTTGGTTAAGCAAAGTTCGACGAAGCCCGGACTATGGGATGTGTGATTTTTGACGACGGTGACTGGTGAGTGTCTTCAAGTGAGCGGTCCACGCTACAGAGCAAACTGTAATGACTACTTGTGTCGACCTAAGTTCTCGAATGGATTCGAGCTTGACAATGATTATTTTCAAAGCTTCAATTAATATTACAGTCTTTCAGAAAAACTAATATTCGTGTTGAGTGCCTTCAAGTGACTGTTTCACGGTAAAAAAAAAAGACCTGTGATGATTAGGAAAGCTTTTGTTGACCAAAGTTTGGGATTGGATGAAGTCTTGAAAATCTGTTTGGAGCTTACAGAAATTTGAGAGTATGCTTGTCTTGTTGTTGTTATTTCAACCGTGGTGAGTGCCTTCAAGTAAATGGTTCACGTTACAGAACAAACTGCAATGAATGCTTGTTGTTACTGAAGTGTTGAGATGATTGAAGTCTTAGCAATCTGTTTGAAGCTAAAATAAAGCTTTTCAATTCAAGTGGGCAGTTCGTGTTACCAAGCACACTGCAATGGCTGCAGTGGCTGCTTAGCTAGTTGTGACTGAAGTTTTGGAATGATTGAAAGCTTGGCGATGTGTTTGAAGCTAAAATAAATCTTTTCTAGTGGGTAGTTCGCGTTTCTAAGAAAAATGCAATGACTACTTGTTGCTGACAGTCTGTAACGGACAAAAAGTATGAAAATATTGGAAGATTAATTATATCTTCCAGCCTTTTTTGTTGGGGGGGGGGGGGGGGTGTTTCTCTACGGTGACGAGTGCCTTCAAGTGAAGCGTTTCATATTACACTTCAAACCACAATAACTGCCTGTGCTGACGGAAGTTCTGAAATGGATGAAAGCTTGGCAATCAGTGTGAAGAGAAATAACATTTACCATTATTTTCTCTCGTGTTTTTCTTGTTGGTGTTTTTATCATTATTAGTTTTACAATGATGAATGCTTTCAAGTGGGCAGTTTCCGTTTCAAAGAAAACAGAAACGACTTATCTCCTGCTGGCTGCGGAAAAACGTTTGTCAATGGAGCAGAAGCATGAAAAACTAGTTGACGTTTCGGACAAAAGGCAGTGTCCAGGTCTCAATACACGCTTCTCATCATCTCGCCGGACATAATAGCGCCATGCAAAAATGGCCGCCTGATTTCTTGAAAGGAAGCGGGGCACTTTGGGATTGCTTCTTTCCAACACAGAGGCTGCTGGGATTGATGTTCTTAGAGCTAGTGTGGCAGAATTTTGATGGGAAATTGACGCAACAATGAGTCACTTTGTTGCTCGTGAGTTGCTCTGCATGGTGCTATTCGGCCATGTAACTATAGAGCTTCAGGGCACACTTCAGACAATGCTTTTGCTTATTGTATGACAATAATGAATTTTACGATGACAAAATATTTCCATCAGTTTTTGACAATGCGTTCTGCTGTTCGACACATTGTCACTGCTGTTATGCATACGAACTTTCTATATGCACATTTTAACAAATGTGTTCGATTTCATTGTGCAATGTTAAAGATGTCTCATGTGATACCATTGTATCAACCCGAAAGGCGAGTCCTTTTGTTTTGAAGTGGTTTGAAACGAACTGTGGCTGTAGGTAAAGCTTTGTTCTGGTGCTTCTATATATCCTACTTTCAGCAATCGCGCTGGACTTTTTCCATACTGGCAATTTGTACGAGTAAAAATCCCAGCTCTCGCAGAAACCTGACAGTCTATCGCGCGAACCGGTCTGAGAAAGTTTAAAATGCAAAGATTTCATTATATTTGTTGGGCAAAAAATCGGCCAAACCAAATGTCAACCGGTATGCGTGTTGCTGATTTTATTGCTGTGTTTTTTTTCTCTAGAATTTGTTTGGATTATTTTATTAAATAAAATAAAATATCTATTTACTGGTACAAGACCTGAATGTTTCGGTTATCGCGACACCTGCGTTCAAGCGGGGTTAATTTCAAGTGATCCCAAAGCTAAAAATAAATCTTGTGAGACGTTCGATCATGCCATTTTTGTAACGAAATCATGCGCAGTGAGAATTGGATTAACAAAAACTTAACTAGAACAGGTCATCTCAAAGCGGGTTATATCTGTGTGTCAAAATTAAATGCAGCAAAGCCTTTCTGCTGAATTAGCTGTGTGAACTGCTCCAAGATGGGATGACCAGTCTTCTGGAAAGGCGTGCTTCTTTTCCCTGCGAAAGAAAGGGAGGATTTTCTTAAGGGGTAAAGTGGGATGGGGAGGGAGGAAGGGGAAGGGAAGAGAGGGGAGGG
>NW_027128131.1:0-10000 GCF_037325665.1 Littorina saxatilis
TTTCTAAAGGGTGGGGTGGGCTTTCAAGTGACAAGCACATCACTGCAAATAGTGGGTATCTAGACAATATTGTACAAAATGATGTGATTTTGGCCGACAGGGGATTTGACATTAATGAACTAGTGGCTATGAGAGGTGCACAAGTGAAAATCCCTGCCTTTACAAGAGGGAAGAGTCAGCTTACAGCTTATGAGATAGTCAACACGCAAACTATCTAATCTGAGAATTTATGTTGAGCGAGTTATCGGTATTCTTTGTGGAAAGTACAAAATTCTGAACTCTGATATTCTGACTGATCTTTTGTTTGCAAGGGAAGAGGAAGAAGTGGTAACACTGGACAAAATAGTCACTGTATCATCTGGGCTTGTCAATGTTTGCACTGGTATCATGTGATTCTTGCTGTGACGCTGCATAAACACAGCCTAGTGAACTGAAGGCATTGTTTAGACTAGAGAATGTGTTAATTAAACTGTGGTGTATTGTATCTGATTCTGATGTCTCGCATGAGCAGTAGCAATAGTCTTTCTGTTATGTTTTCACTGGACGGAATCTTGAATTTGAAGATGAAGGCATTGTTTAAAGAATGTGTTAATTAAACTGTGGTGTATTGTATCTGATTCAGGTGTCTCACATGAGCAGTAGCAACAGTTTTTCTGTTATCATGTTTTCACTGGATGGAATCTTGAATTTGAATATATACATGTGTATATGATCTGACCTGCTGCTATTTCCTTCCAATTCAAGAGCAGATTTCACTCTTTCTATCACACACACACACACACACACACACACACACACACACACACACACACACACACACACACACACACACACACACACACACACACACACACACACACACACACACACACCACTTTAACATACACTTTGAAATCATTTTGCATAAATGTGACATGTATTGACACAACTGACAAAGGTTGAATTAGGCTGATTAACCTCAAAATAGCTCTACACAGGAAACAAGATAAGGAGCATTGAAAAATTAAATGGCCTACACTTGAAATGCGAGCACACATTTAAACTACCAATAACATGCAACTGCAAGCAACACTGAACAAACCACTACCAGTATTGCAGGTATGAAGCCAAAGTGAAGAGAACACTTTCACTAAATGTTCAAAATTGAAATAACATACTGTGGGTATGTGAGTCATTAACTATTCATTATGATCAATAGACCTGTGCGCTTTTTTGCAGAAATAAGTGTGTTCAATTTTGTTGTCATCAAAACAGAACTAGTTGATAATAGAAACTAACTTTCAGTTCCACTGCCAATTTAAACACTGTATTACTTGACTGTACTGATGCAGAACTATGCTGGACCACACACTCTTATTTGTTCCCTAAATCAAGCAGCCAATCCGTGTCACTGGAAACATTGAACAAGGAGAATGAACAATATACCTGGCTGAATAAGTTGATAATCAAACTGCTCATGATTCTTTGTTATTCACAGCAGTGGATGTAAAACAATCACAAAATAAGGTCCTGTATGCATCATAATTTATACTTGTAGCACTTGATTTTGTATTGTGGTCAGTGATCCTAAACAAAATGTATGTCTACATCTGTGCATGATTTTACTTTCAGAATAAAATGAAACAAGGATGGAACAATTAATGACTTCTCTGTGAGTGTGAACTGTGATTTAAAACATTACAATTTACATGCTCTCTTTTCTCTCCCTCTCTAGTCTCTACAACTTTACTACTGCCAGTTTCTGTGTGTACAGTCGTACATGATGTTTGTTTTCCCACACACATGAGCAAGCGAGTCTGGCATTGTCACTGTTTCTTGCTGCGTTTCACGGCTGGTATTTGCAGCTGCTCCTGGTTCACATCCACTGCTTGTAGAGGCTCAGCTTCTCTGTCCAGCCAGTTTCCAACTAGCTCTGGAAGAACTGCGAGTCTGAACACTTTCAAAGCTTTCTCCACACACATTGCCCCAAAATCACAGTCAGGCAATACTCGGACAACTTTATCCACAGTAGTCCACACCATGAAATCGCAGTAGGAGGAACTGGTCATAACAATCTGGCACTGTACTTGACTAAATTATGGGTGGTCTTTGCGCAGACAAAGCATCCCCTCACTGTTAGATTCCAAACAGAAATGGCGGTCTGCCACAGCACACTCAACAGCTGACTCCTTGAAGGTGAAGGGACGTGTGTGCAGGTTTCTCCAACTCCGGCCATGCTGGTTTCTCCAACTCCGGCCATGCAGTCAATCAATCAATCAATATGAGGCTTATATCGCGCGTATTCCGTGGGTACAGTTCTAAGCGCAGGGATTTTTTTGATTTTTTTAATTTTTTTTTTAATGCAATTTATATCGCGCACATATTCAAGGCGCAGGGATTTATTTATGCCGTGTGAGATGGAATTTTTTTACACAATACATCACGCATTCACATCGGCCAGCAGATCGCAGCCATTTCGGCGCATATCCTACTTTTCACGGCCTATTATTCCAAGTCACACGGGTATTTTGGTGGACATTTTTATCTATGCCTATACAATTTTGCCAGGAAAGACTCTTTTGTCAATCGTGGGATCTTTAACGTGCACACCCCAATGTAGTGTACACTAAGGGACCTCGGTTTTTCGTCTCATGCAGGTACAGTGTGCTGCCAGTATGTTGCCATCAGAAGTGGTGATGATCCAAGGAGAAAGTGCTGGTTAATTAAGGCGTTGTGAATGAAGAATCTGAAACATAAATTGAAGGTCGCACAAATCAGCATTCAGCTAGGTCAATCGAATGAATATAACTCTAAGACGAACATAATGTGCTTTACAATAACCTTAACAATGAAAAGTAAACAACAGATTTTTAACTGAATATGAACATGAAGCTCATTATAAATATAATATTTTGCAAGCTATTTCAAAATATAAATATATTCAAGACTATCTACAGCTTTTGTCGTAGTCCAGAATACAAACTGAAGCGAAGAATATATCAAAGACAAAGCCTCAACACAATATCCTGAACTGCAACTTGTGATATCTGCAACACAAGACAGAGAACACTCACGTTCATTCATTATAAACTGAAAGCACATTCTTACCTTTGCAGAAATGACAAAGTTCTGACAGCCATCAGGGCTGTAGCACTTGACATCCCTCACCCAGCCAGAGACAAAAAGTCGGTAGGAATCCAAACTGTTGTAAGCTTTTCAGCTGGCCACATGTGTATCTGTATGCACTCTTGCCAAGCACAAAATAATTTACGATGTATCTGTATCTCTGTATCTGTCTGTTACGCTGCACTTGTAGAACAAGTCATCCAGATGTCTGGCATTGTTGCAGCGGAGTGGGGGGTGCGCAGCTAGTTCTTTATCGTCGTCTGGCTACTGCCAGCGCCGACTTGAAGCTCTCGGTCGATGCCGAGGTTACAGTTTCTTCATCTAATTGGTTCCAGGCCACTACAGTCTTTGGGAAAAACGAATGTCTGTATTGCTCAGTGTTACAGCGTGGCACAGTGAAGCATCTGCTATTGTTCCTGATGTAGTTGTCTACTGGATTCGAGGTAATGTTGATGTAACTCAGCTCTGGCAGATCGTCCGGATTTGCTGACCAGCACCTGGTTGAGAATGTCATACGGATCATTCCCGTCAATCTCCAAAATCTTCTGGTGGTATCGCCGCCTCTCCTCTGGTAACAATCGCTCAGAATATTTTCGCTTCTCGCCCGATCGCAATGTTTTGCATGAGGCAAGGGAAGTCACTCCAGCTTCTTCTCGGAACGCGTCGGAGGCATTGTTTCCCGTTTTTCAACGGTTCACAGCTGTTTTTACTTTTCTCTTTGAAATGAAACGATGAAAGGAAGAGAAATGGAAAGACAGGCATGTTGTTGGGACATAAACAGAACAGAGAACATAAGGGGGAACAAAAACTGTGTTTCAACAACTTCAAGCAAGAAAATGCAAACACTAAACACTCCCGGCAGGGAAACACCTTAATTGACCTTGACCTTTGACTGTGTTTGAGATCAGTTATTTTCGTACTCGGCTTGTAAAATAAACAAAATAATATCCAAACAACAGCTATTTTAAGATAAGAGTGTGTGGAGAGACCTTGTATTCAATTATAGTAATCACTGAAAGACATAAAACTTAGTTCAGAAGCGAATCCTAGAAACCCCTAAATAATGGAAAATGTGTTGGCTAAAGAATTCATTGTTTACGTAAATAATTCATTGTTTACGTAAATAATGATTTATTTAGCAACATTGCTGATTCTTTATAAACAATGTAATATAAGGCTAAATAATATATTGTTTACGTAAATAAATCATTATTTACGTAAACAATGAATTATTTACGTAAACAATGAATTCACCCAGGTTTCTTTTTGCTGGGTGCCTTGTCATCAGGCTGATTTACGCCTGGTTTCAAAACGCCAAGCTGTTGTAGGCTGGCTCTTAAAACGCCAGGCTGGCTTACGCTGGCTCCCAAAACGCCAGGCTGACTTACGCTGGCTCTCAAAACGCCAGGCTGACTTACGCTGGCTTCCAAAACGCCAGGCTGACTTACGCTGGCCCTCGAAACGCCAGGCTGACTTACGCTGGCCCCTAAAACGCAAGGCTGACTTACGCTGGCTCCCAAAACGCCAGGCTGACTTACGCTGGCTCCCAAAACGCCAGGCTGACTTACGCTGGCTCCTAAAACGCCAGGCTGACTTACGCTGGCCCCTAAAACGCAAGGCTGACTTACGCTGGCTCTCGAAACGCCAGGCTGATTTACACTGGCTCCTAAAACGCAAGGTTGATTTACGCTGGCTCCTAAAACGCAAGGCTGACTTACGCTGGCTCTCGAAAAGCCAGGCTGATTTACACTGGCTCCTAAAACGCAACATACCTTATACTAATCGGGAAAGCAATGTAGGGAATCGTGATCATCAATACAAGACTCTACGACGCTTGGCTCTAGGACTGGGCTGCACTCCAAGCCGCTCGGCTTCGGGCACCCAGGTTTCTTTTTGCTGGGTGCCTTGTCATCAGGCTGATTTACGCATGGTTTCAAAACGCCAAGCTGTTGTAGGCTGGCTCTTAAAACGCCAGGCTGACTTATGCTGGCTCCCAAAACGCCAGGCCGACTTACGCTGGATCCCAAAACGCCAGGCTGACTTACGCTGGCCCCTAAAACGCAAGGCTGACTTACGGTGGCTCTCGAAACGCCAGGCTGATTTACACTGGCTCCTAAAACGCAAGGCTGACTTACGCTGGCTCTCGAAAAGCCAGGCTGATTTACACTGGCTCCTAAAACGCAAGGCTGACTTACGCTGGCTCTCGAAACGCCAGGCTGATTTACGCTGGCTCCCGGAACACTAAGCTGATTAACGTTCGCTCCAAAATCGCCCGGCTGATACACGAAGGTTTCTGCCACGGCAGGCTGCTTTGAACTGCCTCCGAAACGGCCAGGCTTCTTCATGATGGTTCGCGAAGCGGTAGGCTTTGGTACACTTGCTCCCAAAACGGTAAGCTCTTTAACGCTAGTTCCCAATACGCCAGGCTGCTGTACGCTCGCTCCCAAAACGCCAGGCTGCTGTACAGTAGGTTCCGAAACGACAGGCTGCCCTGGGCTCGCACCCAACACGCCAGGCTGCTGTACAGTAGGTTCCGAAACGACAGGCTGCCCTGGGCTCGCACCCAACACACCAGGCTGCTTTAAGTCAGGCTGCTGTACGTCGGGATCCATTTCATCTTGCTGTGGATCAGGCTCCTCAATTGTTTTACAAAAAGAGATTTCGTCCAAATGGGTAGAGCCGGATCCCGAAATCCAAGACTCTGGAATGTTATCTACGAGGAAGCGCACCCTGCTGCTGGTGGAGGAACGGATCATGACGGGGTTGACTGTAAGCATCATGACGGGGTTGTTGCCGCGGCGCCCAGGGGAGTGCACCCTGGTCTCCACCAGCCGGTCATCGGCCTGCGGGGGGCGTTGACAGTTCCAGAAGGCGAGGAACACGCCCATACCCAGAGCCAGAAATCCCACAGTGCCTCCCCCGATCAATCCTCGAAGGTCGCTCAATACCTTGCTGCTGTCTGCACTGCCTGACAGGAAAATAATAATAATAATAATAATGCAAACTTTTATAGCGCTATTCTAGAAAAATGTCTACTCTTAGCGCTTTACAATACATACATCGTCCAAGCATACTATACACGCACAGGCAAAAAAACCGACCAAACATAACCAACAAACTATACACGCACAGGCAAAGAAAACGACCAAGCATACAATACACGCACAGGCAAAGATAACGACCAAACATAAGCAAACATACTATGACCAAACATAACCAACATACTATACGTAAGGTACACATGACATAGTAGACCGCGCCAGGGGTACATCAACTCTTTTAACTAGATTAAGGAAGCTATTTTGTGTCTACGACCGTGTGTACACCATGTCAAAGCTGCACACTCAATGTCAGTTAAAGCGACCCACACACAGAGTGAGTGGGGGCGTAAAGACAGGTCATTAAGAAGGGAGAGAAATTCAAGTTTTACGCCCTCACGGATGAGATACACAAGTGTATGCGTGTTTAGGTGGTATCAGCCATCTGTACTTATGGAAAAATGACCGAGGTCTTTTACGTGCCACTGTGGTGACACGGGGGTGGGAGATGGATACCGTCTCTGGGTCTGCACATAAAGTTGACCCGTGTCCGTCCCGGCCCGAATTCGAACCAGCGACCTTTCGATCACAAGTCTAGTGCTCTACCACCTGCGCTACCAGGTGCATGGGTCGATACGTTATATGTTAACTCTTCTTCTTCTTCTTCTTCTTCTTCTTCTTCTTCTTCTTCTTCTTCTTCTTCTTCTTCTTCTTCTTCTTCTTCTTCTACTGGCGGCGTGTTGAGGCTAGTAAAACAAATCTAACTAACATAATAATAATAATAATAATAATAATAATAATAATAATAAATAACTTTTCTATAGCGCGAGTCCCATCAATTGGCTCCAGGCGCTTTACAAATTCATTATAGAATAAACTAGCACAAATCAACAAGCAAACAAAGCATACATTTAACTGAGACATAACACCAAGAACCCAAGCACTAAGCAAAAACTTAGCGTACAATGTTAAAAGTACACACACACGCACACACACACACACACACACACACACACGCACGCACGCACGCACGCGCACACACATGAATCAATACATACATGTTATTAATATTGTTCACACAAACGTGACAGATGGAGACAGTCACTGTTTTACAAGACCGCGCGTGATGTCTTGCGGAACATAGCATGGACAATGTGCATCAAATGTCATGTGTTTGTCAAACATACGAGTTGATAATAATAACCGAAAACTCGCATTTGCTCCATTTGGTCAAAAGACTGTAAGCTTTAACAATTTCAATCAGGAATACCATGCCATTCAGTCAAGAGACTGACATGAAAGTCATTTCGATGAAAGCTGTATATTTAACGTCCAAGAAACACGTGTACCCTTGCCACAACATAAATCGTAATGATGAATCTCCTTTTTATTCAAGCAATGCAAGGCATTTTTGACGGGACATTATTGAGAGAGAACAAAAATGCAAGTATGTCTTCTTGACAACAAAGTTAACGCAAATGTGACCCTCCACCACGGAATGAGTCGCATGTCACCTTTGCATGATTTTCATATTTGTACATTTTCCTAAAGAGTGTTTTATGCTCTATCCAGTGGTGAAAACTGTTTTATAAAAGAGCGAAAACTGTTTGAGTTATAAGCCTGTGACTAAGGTGACCCTCACACTGTTACCAGACACTCCCCGGACTTATATTAAGCCTAGCGCAGAACCGCGCGAGGTGACATGCGACTCATTTCGTGGTGGAGGGTCACAAATGCGAAATGTAAACAAATGCGAAAATGTTCACTCTTCTGATTCTGTCCGAAAGTGACTGACCTCGGGCGGTCGCATGTCGTGGAAAAGAGCAACCAAACAAGCAACTGTCCTCGGTAGGTGAACAACTGAAGCTGCTCATACCCATCCTAGCTGACAGGAAGAGCATAGTAATTGCACTAAATGCAACAATGTTCACTCTTCTGATTCTGTCCGAAATAAACTGACCACGGGCGGTCGCTTGACGGTTCAATAGACTTTAAAAACAGCAACCTAACAAGTAACTGACCTCTGGTGCACAAGGGAATCTTATGTCCTGGCTGACAGGAAGATCATTCTCCTGAATAGTAATTGCACCAAATGAGAAAATGTTCACTTTTCTGATTCTGTCCGAAATTGACTGACCTCGGGCGGTCGCATGTCGGTTAAACGGACGTTAAAAACAGCAACCAAACAAGCAACTGACCTCGGTAGGTGTACACCTGAAGCGTATATCCTAGCTGACGGGAAGAGCATAGTCATTGCACTAAATGCAAAAATGCTCACTCTTCTGATTCTGTCCGATATTGACTGACCTCGGTGGTCGCATGTCGGTTGAAGGAACGTTAAAAACAACAAACAAACAAGCAACTGACCTCCGATGCACAAGGGAAGCTCATATCCTTGCTTGCAGGCAGAACATTCTCCTGATTCGTAATTGCACCTTCTTTCAATGCAGTGGCCACATGTTTTCTTGCACTTGAAGCCATAAAAACCACCATTGCACCTGTCTGCAACCCAATTGACATTACTTGATGAATTAATCAATCAATCAATCAATGAGTCTTATATCGCGCATATTCCGTGGGTACAGTTCTAGGCGCTCTGCAGTGATACCGTGTGAGATGACATTTTATACGGCCAGTAGATTGCAGCCATTTCGGCGCATATTTACCTTTCACGGCCTATTATTCCAAGTCACACGGGTATAGGTAGACAAATATTAACTGTGCCTAAGCAATTTTGCCAGGAAAGACCCTTTTGTCAATCGTGGGATCTTTAACGTGCACACCCAATGTAGTGTACACGGGGGGAGGTTCGGACACCGAAGAGAGTCTGCACACAAAGTTGACTCTGTGAAATAAATTTCCGCCGAACCTGGGATCGAACTCACGCTGACAGCGGCCAACTGAATACAAATCCAGCGCGCTACCAACTGAGCTATATCCCCGCCTGTTATAAGTATAATGGACACTTATTCATTGCCCCTTCTCACAAGAGATGATGGCGATATACAATAGCAAGCAAAACACACAGACACAGACACGCACGCACACACGTACGCACGCACATACGCACGCACGTACGTACACACACACCACACACATACACACCACACACACACATACACACACATACTCACAAACACACAGGCACTTGCACGTGAACACGCGCGCACGTACGCACACACACGCGATAAAACGATGTTCCGGATGTTTCAGTTAACAAGATTAGCAACAACCACAACCACCACAACCATTACCAACACCACAACATCTCTCCCTCTCTCTCTCTCTCTCTCTCTCTCTCTCTCTCTCTCTCTCAATCCCTCTCACTCGCTCACGCGCCCTCTTTTTTTGTCAATTAAAAAACATGTCTTGTCCTCTCTCGTCTTTGTAGTTTCTTGTTTCCATGTATATGTGTTAGTTTAAAAGAGCATCTTGTCGATGTTCATTAGGTATGGTAAACATGAATTGTTGAATAAATCACGGTTGCAACAACCAACAACCTCAAACACCATCCCGACGACCAACTGTATGATAATCTTGAATGTGTAGTTTCCCTTTCTTTTTTTTTTTTCGTATAAAAAAATAAAAGAAGACGATGACAACGATTAAGGATTGGATGGATTGGATTGGATAAGATTTACAGTCCAGTGAGGTTACCCTCATGGAAATTCGGGCTGCTTTCTCCCCGGGGAAAGCGAGCTGCCATACATACGGCGCTACCCATATATTTTTTTTTTTCCTGCATGCGTGTATTCATGTTTCCTGAGACTTAATGCCGTGTGAGATGGAATTTTTTTAAACTTTATTCCAAGTCCCACGGGTATTTGATGGACATTTTTATCTATGCCTATACAATT
>NW_027128131.1:15000-47500 GCF_037325665.1 Littorina saxatilis
GTCCATAGTGGGCGCCCAGGCTCCTAATATGGACCATTTGTGATTTGTTCTGTATTTAATTTTTGCTGAATGTCTATCAGAGCTATTTCACTCTAAGTAGGCCCAACGGTTAACCTTAGAGAGAAGGACTACCAAACACAGAATGAAACTTCTTCGCAAGAAAACAAGCTAGTTATCGGCATGAAACAAAAAGTGGTCCATATTAGGAGCCCTTCCCCATTTAACCACACACACATACACGCACACGCATTGTATAGCCACATTGTTGTACACAAGTCAGATCAGGGAATGTGTCCTGAAAAAGCCCGAGACATACATTGTTGTAAGTAGGAATAGTTTGGTTTTTTAATCAAGCAATTCCCTGACTGTAACATGTATGCCTGCACAAGTTACATTCGTACACGAACAACATGCACTGTAACCAAAGCAGTGGGGGCATGTTATCTCCCTTGACCTATGCTCTGTGTTTTTTGCAGGAAAAGGCGAGCTGTCTGTAATACATTGCAATGCGCGTGTGTGTGTGTGTGTGTGTGTGTGTGTGTGTGTGTATGTGTATGTGTGTGTATATGTGTGTGTATGTGTGTGTGTGCGTGTGTGTGTGTATATATGTATGTGCGTGCGTGCGTGCGTGTGTGCGTGCATGCGTGCGTGTGCGTGTGTGTGTGTGTGTGTGTTTGTCAAATATAACAAAGCAGGTGCTTAAATCACCGGTGTCGATGTTCAGCCAACGTTCTGTGAAAGCAAACACAGCAAAGACACTCTTCTCTTTCATTCAACGGGGAATGCCGCGCTTTAAATCGGCGAGCAAAGCGCCATCATTTTTCCAAACATATCACGATCTCCTAAAAGAGCTTCTCGCAACGCTGGCGTGGCGATGGGCAGTTTGTGTGATTGCATGCGCCTTTCTTTGATTGGCTCGTAGCGGACCGTTGGAACTGACCTGTGCGGCGGACAGTGCCCCGCACACAGCTTAGCTTAGCGTCACTACGCAAGATGCCAGCGAGCTGAAAGGTCAAGTTTTTGTATTTGGTGAAAATGTTTTATTTCTTTGTTGGTTTTTAACGATGTTACAACGATGTTACAAGCATATGTTTTTGGTCATTCCATTTGCAGACGGTTGCGGGAATGCATTGAGTCGGGATGCGATCCTCGCATGCGTCCTGATTTCAAACTTGATAGCCAAATGTACGTTAACATTGTGGGCAGGGGAGGCTTACGCCTCCAGCAATTGGTTGGAAAAGATGGCGCCGGATCCAACTACTTGCGAAACTGATTTTTCGCACTGCACCTGACGTTGTGATCTTACAACTTGGGGGAAATGATTTCAGGTTTGCAGAACCTATGGATGCTGAGGAGTTTGCCTTGACGATGCTGGCATTCGCTGGCCTCCTCCATGGGATTTACAAAGTTAAACAAGTTGTGGTTTGTGGCATTCTGCCTCGCTTCAGTCCAACCGCCGATTACAGAGGATCGCGGGGCTTATCGGCCACAATACAGCAACGCTATCACGCCTGGGCCACATATTAACGCCAAATTGGCAGAACACAGTGCTGACTTGCATTACGTCACGGTTTGGTGCCATGACAAGTTTCAATTTCAGGAGGAGAAAAGAGGCTTGTTTGCGGCCGACGGCGTACATTTGTCTGAATAGGGCAGTTACATAATGTATACAACTCTCCTGTGTTCACTTTCAAGTGAATAACTATCGTTCTGATATCATTTTAAAGTGAAGCTAAAGAAACCTGGTATCGGCACTGCTGTGCATCTCCTATGATCTCAATGGTATCAAGGCACGGGTCATAGCCCTTTGCCGCGACAAGGTTTGCCGATACCGGCACTTGTCTTGTCTAGACAGTGACGTCATTCATAGATGACGCCAATCATAAATGACGTTTGTCAAGGGAACTTATGCTTTCAAGTGTTGCTGCTTCCAGTGACAGGAAGGTATAGAGATTGATCATTGTATACACATCGTTACTCTTGTCGTTGTATACACAAATTACACAAACGTCATCTTGTGAGGGACCAAAAAATATTGAAACTCTCGGATGAATCATCCTCGAGTTTCAATATTTTTCGGTCCCTCACTCGATGACGTTGTGTAATCTCTATGTATCAATCGGTACGAGGCGCTCTGATCGCGGCCAGCAAACGCTGTACACGTGTACGAGCCGCGCTGACAGCGTGACCTATTTGGCTGGAGGCAGACAGTCTCCAGCGCTGTGTTTGTGACCAGACTCTCGCAGAAGCACTGACGGGCCGTGTACCAGCAACCTACTTTCCGATAGGTTACACGGTGAAGGCTCAGACTTCTGGGGTGGTACACGCGTGGCGGCTATTTTTAGCCAGGGCCACGCTGCACCTGATATTTTGGGTTGCGTTGACGCCTAGCGGCGTCGGAAGCCAGTGGTCATCGGCTGCCATCCGAAAGTCGCTTGTTCATTTCAATGCTTGTTATTCTCTCAGGTGCCAGGAGAAAAGGTTCCGTACAACTCTCGCTTACTCTATTACACATGTCGTATGCATTGAGCGATTACTTCCCTTTGGTTATTTGATACACTTTTATTCCAGTTGCTCGAGCACCAACAGCCTTGTTGTTTTATCCACTTTTATTCCAGTTATCTTGTATGCGCTTGAAAAACTTATATATGTGGGGGAAATGCATAATTATGATGTTTTCTCTAAAAATGTTTTTGGGTGCGCTGGATACACAGCCACACGTTTCTGCGCTTGAAACACAGCCAAGGGGTTTTCTATGGCTCAAAACACACATTAAGCACTTTAATTCCAGTTGCCTGAGCACCAACAGCTTGGTTGTGTTAACCAGTTTAATTCCAGTTGCCTGAGCACCAACAGCCTCATTGTTTTAACCCCTTAATTCCAGTTGTCTGGGCACCAGCAGCCACAGCTCCAATCGTGTTTTGTGTGCGCTTGAAACACAGCCACAATTTTTATGTGCTTTAAACACAGCCATTTTGCGTGCGCTAGAGACACAGCCACAGTTTTTCTGCGCTTGAAACACAGCCAGTTTATGTGCGCTTGAAACACAGCAAAAATTATTAGGTGCTTGAAACACAGCCATGTTGAGTGCGCTTGAAACACAGCCACACGTTTTGCTGCATGAAACTCAGTTTAACCACTTTGATTTCAGTTGCCTGAGCACCAACTGCCTGGTTGTGTTAACCACTTTAATTCCAGTTGCCGGAGCACCAACAGCTTGGTCGTGTTAACCAGTTTAATTCCAGTTGCCTGAGCACCAACAGCCTCATTGTTTTAACCACTTAATTCCAGTTGCCTGGGCACCAGCAGCCACAGCTCCAATCGTGTTTTGGGTGCGCTTGAAACACAGCCACAATTTGTATGTGCTTGAAACACAGCCATTTTGCGTGCGCTTGAGACACAGCCACAACTTTTCTGCGCTTGAAACACAGCCAGTTTAGGTGCGTTTGAAACACAGCCACAATTTGTAGGTGCTTGAAACACAGCCATTTGGAGTGCGCTTGAAACACAGCCACACATTTTTTGGCATGAAACTCAGTTTAACCACTTTTATTTCAGTTGCCTGAGCACCAACAGCCTGGTTGTGTTAACCACTTTAATTCCAGTTGCCTGAGCACCAACAGCTTGGTTGGTTAACCAGGTTAGTTCCAGTTGCCTGAGCACCAACAGCCTCATTGTTTTAACCACTTAATTCCAGTTGCCGGGGCACCAGCAGCCACGGCTCCAATCGTGTTTTGTGTGCGCTTGAAACACAGCCACAATTTGTATGTGCTCGGAACACAGCTATTTTGCGTGCGCTTGCGACACAGCCACAACTTCTCTGCGCTTGAAACACAGCCAGTTTATGTGCGCTTGAAACACAGCCACAATTTCTAGGTACTTGAAACACAGCCATGTTGAGTGCGCTTGAAACACAGCCACACATTTTGCTGCATGAAACTCAGTTTAACCACATTTATTTCAGTTGCCTGAGCACCAACAGCTTGGTTGTGTTAACCTCGTTAATTCCAGTTGCCTGAGCACCAACAGCTTGGTGTGTTAACCAGTTAATTCCAGTTGCCTGAGCACCAACAGCCTCATTGTTTTAACCACTTAATTCCAGTTGCCTGGGCACCAACAGCCACAGCTCCAATCGTGTTTTGGGGCGCTTGAAACACAGCCACCAGTTTGCTGCGCTCTAAACACAGCCAGTGTATGTGCGCTAGAAACACAGCCACAATTTTCATGTGCTTGAAACACAGCCACAAGTTTTATGTGCTTGAAACACAGCCTTTTTGCGTGCGCTTGAGACACAGCCACAACGTTTCTGCGCTTGAAACACAGCCAGTTTATGTGCGCTTGAAACACAGCCACAATTTTGATGTGCTTGAAACACAGCCATTTTGCGTGCGCTTGAGACACAGCCACAACTTTTCGGCGCTTGAAACACAGCCAGTTATGTGCGCTTGAAACACAGCCACAGTTTTGAGGTGCTTGAAACACAGCCGTTTTGAGTGCGCTTGAAACACAGCCACACGTTTTTCGCATGAAACTCAGTTTAACCACTTTTATTTCAGTTGCCTGAGCACCAACAGCCTCGTGGTGTTAACTACTTTTATTCCAGTTGCCTGAGCACCAACAGCTTGGTTGTGTTAACTAGTTTAATTCCAGTTGCCTGAGCACCAACAGCCTGGTTGTGTTAACCACTTTTATTCCAGTTGCTTGAGCACCAACAGCCTGGTTGTGTTAACCACTTTAATTCCAGTTGCCTGAGCACCAACAGCCTCATGGTTTTAACCAATTAATTCCAGTTGCCTGAGCACCAACAGCCTCATGGTTTTAACCAATTAATTCCAGTTGCCTGAGCACCAACAACCTGGTTGTTTTAACCATTTTTATTCCAGTTGCCTGGGCACCAGCAGCCTGTAGTAAGCTCGGGTATGAGCAGTTTAAGCCAGTCCTTACGATCAAAGATGCTCTCTCCTCAGTCGGTTAGATGCCAAAACACAAGCCTACCCGCCCTGGACCTGCAGCCCAGAATAGGCAGACATGGCCGGCAAATAAGAGGGCTACAAAGACGAGGACAGGGGATCTTCCAGCCCTACCTCAGCACAGACAGTGGCTACAGAGCCACAAGGGACACCACCTCCTGGGATGGCCCAGCTCCTCCAGGCGTTGGAGGGAAAAATTGAAGCAGCGGGCAGTTGCGGCTCAGGTCAGGGACACCTGCCAGACGCCCCAGCCCAATCAAATGGCAGGGCCGGCCAACACTGACGCCCCAACAACAAGCCAGACACCCCAACAGTCGGCAGACCTGGCGAGGACCTGGCCACCCAAGCCTGCACTGCAGCCACGTTTGCAGTCACCGAACGCATAGCAGGTACGTCTGGAGGGTTTACATCAGCCGCGCTGGGCCTACCATCACTGGTACCATTAAGAATCAAACAGAAGATTTGGGGCGGGCCCAAAACCGGTTCAAAGTGAGCCATTGCAAAAGTGGCTCGAAGGCTACAGGCCGGATCTCGCCAACAGACTAGTTTCAGGTTTTTAGGGATGGGTTCGACATTGGCTACAAGGGTTCTTTAGCCTAGGTCAAACCCAAAAAATTTGAAGTCAGCTTTAGACGATCCCACAGTGGTGGACGAATGGAGATCAGACTCCCGCTAGACAAGTTAGCCAAATGCTATTCAGGCTTGCCTGCGAAAACAAAAAAGTACAGTTAAGAGATCTGCAGTCCATCATTGGTACACTGAACTTTACGTTACTGGATATGCAATACACAAGCTTTTCTCTGCCGCGGTGTTGTTTTCTTATGTTGCAGGTCTCGAGGGTTCTCAGGCCTGGTACTTCGCGGACGCAAAAGATCGCCCCGAGACACGGGAGATAACGACAGTCCAGAACTGTGTATTTTTGCATTGTGTACAGTTAAAAGCAAGCTCAGGTAATTTGCAGTTCAGTCCATCTCATTCCCTACCTCCTGTGGGGTCAACACTTCTTTTTTAAGGCAAAAGGGAAGTGTTTATGGCCCCTTTGTTGACCCAACAGAAGGGCAGGGGAGACAATCGGCCAGCAGTGCCCTGCATGCTGTGCTATAATTTGATGCTAAACTTTTTCATGTTTTTTGTAAATATGTTTTGGAAAATTGATTTTGAAATTGCTATGATTTTTCACAAAAGTTAAATCATAAAAAGCTTTCATTTAATTCAATAACATTTCACTTTACGTGGACTTAACTGCAAACAGCTGGTGTGGACATTTGATTTGTTGGAGTGACTGATAAGAATGGAACGAGCGGATGAGTGCGCGTTCAGTACAGCTCTGATGGACAGTAACCAGCTGTAATTCAGTTTGTTAGCACATGCACTTACACAAAAGAGCTTCTCGCAACGCTGGCGTGGCGATGGGCAGTTTGTGTGATTGCATGCGCCCTTCTTTGATTGGCTCGTAGCGGACCGTTGGAACTGACCTGTGCGGCGGACAGTGCCCCGCACACAGCTTAGCTTAGCGTCACTACGCCTTTGATACGCTCTCGGCGCTTTAATCAATTCGTGACAGAGCGCCCAACATTTTTAAACAGTTTAAATTTTGTTGGCGCTTTTGCCGAATGTCCCGCTTTGCTCAAAGCTTTCCAACGATCCTGACGCTTTAGTCGAGCTTTGTTACGCTTTGGTGCCGCGGCTTTGCACGCCGCTTTTGGTGTGAACTAAGCATTACGGTAGCCTCCCAATTAGAAGTAGAGTTAAAGGCCCACTCCAACTTGTGAAAACTGTCTCAGATCTGGTCAGACTGTTACATAGGTTAAGACCATCCCTCACCATAGTCATATACCAACTTTGAACAGCCTGAGTGCTCTATATGCACAGTAGTATTTACAAACAAATTGATTTTAGAAAAAGGCACGTTTTCTCTTGATTTTTCATCGTCGTTAAAAGTTACACAAACATAACCCAACGTCGTCAATTGCGCAGACAGCATGTAGAATGCGAATTCTCTTTACACAATACTAAAGTTTCAGTCTCTGCGTTTTACACATCCACACCTGGAGTCAGGTAGTTGTCTGGACCTAAACAGAAGAAACGAATAAATTATGTACGTTGGTGATCGATACAAAGTACACTAGTTTGGATACAATTTACCTTTTTTACATTTAGTCAAGTTTTCCGGTGTGTGTGTGTGTGTGTGTGTGTCTGTGCGTGTGTGTGTGTGTGTAGAGCGATTCAGGGAAAACTACTGGGCCAATCTTCATGAAATTTCACATGAGAGTTCCTGGGAATGATATCCCTGGACCTTTTTTTCATTTTTTCAATAAATGTCTTTGATTATGTCATATCCGGCTTTTTGTGAAAGTTGAGGACACACTGTCACGCCCTCATTTTTCAATCAAATTGATTGAAATTTAGGTCAAGCAATCTTCGACGAAGGTCGGATTTCGATATTGCATTTCAGCTTGGTGGCTTAACAATTAATGAATGCGTTTGGTCATTAAACATCTGAAAATTGTAAAAAAAAATAAAAAATAAACAAAATTATAAAACGATCCAAATTTACGTTCATCTTATTCTGCATCAATTTCTGATTGCAAAAACATATAAATATGTTATATTTGGATTAAAACAAGCTTTGAAAATTAAAAATATAAAAATTATGATCAAAATTAAATTTTCGAAATCAATTTAAAAACACTTTCATCATATTCCTTGTCGGTTCCTGATTCCAAAAACATATAGATATGATATGTTTGGATTAAAAACACGCTCAGAAAGTTAAAACGAAGAGAGGTACAGAAAAGCGTGCTATCCTTATCAGCGCAACTACTACCCCGCTCTTCTTGTGAATTTCACTGCCTTTGCCACAAGCGGTGGACTGACGATGGTACGAGTATACGGTCTTGCTGAAAAATTGCAGTGCGTTCAGTTTCATTCTGTGAGTTCGACAGCTTGACTAAATGTTGTATTTTCGCCTTACGCGACTTGCTTTCTCATAAAGGGCAATTCACAATAATAAAATCTAAAAAAAACATACATATGAATATATAAGAGGACGATTGATCTTGTGTGTGTGTGTGTGCGTTCGTGCGTGCTTGCGTGCGTGCGTGCGTTTGTGCGTGCTTGCGTGCGTGCATACGTGCGTGCGTTCGTGCGTGCGTGCGCGCTTGCGTAAGTAAAGTGTGTGTATCGTTACACAATGTATGTATATCTTTGAATCATAGAACGAACAAGCCAATACGCCAACAGTTTGAAACCGCAGCTTAAGTATCCCACACCTGATGGTTCAGGAGATATTCGACCAGCAATCTCATAAGTGTGTCTGGCGTCACCCAGAACGGGTGACCGATGTTGACGGCGAAGGCTCATGACGTCATGTTCCATGTCGGTTGGTACTGGTGGCAGAGCTCTCTTAGGTATTCTCTTCCCTGAGATATATGATAATAATATTATGAAATAATAAGCACAAAAGTGTCCCCACTAGGTGTTATGGTTTGCTACACACGGCTTTAGTTCTGTTAGTTGATTGTTCGTGTGCATGCCAATCGATTTGTTTCTGTGTGTTACTGCTTACAAACCCTCACAACAACAAACAGCTATTTTAGATATTATTTTAATTTGCAGCATAATAACACTGTTACCACGTAAGACACCCCTTATCGTTCGAGTATCCGTGTTGGTTGATATTAACGTTTGTGGCAATAAGAAGAAGTATGTTTGTGCTGCTAAATAACATATGCATGCACAGTAATATTGCATACAGTGATATTCTGTTGCCAAAGGAAAGTGTGTGTGAGAGAGAGAGAGAGAAAGAGAGAGAGAGAGAGAGAGAGAGAGACAGAGACAGAGACAGAGACAGACAGACAGACAGACACAGACACCGAGAAAGAGACAGACAGAGAGAGAAAGAGAGAGAGAGAGAGATAAAGAGATAAAGAGAGAGAGAGAGAGAGAGAGAGAGAGAGAGAGAGAGAGAGAGAGAGACAGACAGACAGACAGACAGACAGACAGACAGACAGACAGACAGACCGGCAACCAGGCAAGCAAACAGGTATACAGAGAAAAACAGAACATACGATAACGGAAGAATTTAAATACGCAATTGTCACAGACTGTTCAGCATACAATCTTACTTTTCATCGTCCGTCTTCTCAAGCACAGAACGATGACAACAGCAACGATAACGATGGTGACGACGTTGGCACCGACAACCACCAAACCCAGCATCATCGTGCTTCCAAAAGGCCCATCATAGCCAATTCCATTTTTGCCGGGGCCATATTCTGAGTTCACGTCTGAGGTGATGACATTCTTGTTGGTGTGGAGTGCGAGCGTGAAGGTACTTCGTGTTTCCGTCGCCGAGGTCGACGATTTTACCTTTTCGCTGGTCGGATTAATGATTTGGTCTGTAAATAAATGTATGTGTATAATTACAATTGTTAGCCATTTTGATGTAAGAAACACATGGAAATTAGTTCTAAATATAGAGGTCAACTGAGAGTTAGAGTAAGAGTTATGCAGACAAAGCTTCATAGCTGCGGAGAGAAAAACAAACATTGGATTTAGCAATGAAAAGTCTGTATTGATTGTAATCCTTTCATTGTTGTTGTCTTTATTTAGCGTGATTACTTTATTGTATTATTTAGATCTTGCAATAAGTGCCTTGCTGTGTTATGATAAAATAATAATATTAATAATGGTGATTTCTATAGCGCTTTCGAACACACAAAGCGCTTTACAAAAGCAATAACAACATCATTACCAGAATGACGCCATTGACGGAATAGAACACAATCATAAACACTTTACAACAAAAAACAAAAACAAAACATAAATGTTACAAAAATCCAGAGGCTCTTACAGGAACGAACTCTCAGTATACACAACAATTATAATGCACACACACTCACACACTCACACACTCACACACAAACACACACACACACACACACACACACCCACCCACACATGTCCTAGTTTACTCCAGGTTAAAAAGGAATCAGTAAGTTTTATTTTCATTAAGTCATATTTCGTGAACAAAGTCATTTGAATAAACTGTTTTCACAAGACAGTTGACTTTAGCCATCGATTTAGACTTACACTCAACATTGAGCGTTATATTCCTCTTTCGCGCAATCCCGTCGGAGTTTGTGAAAAACCACGTTCCCGAGTCCTCTCGGGTTACGGTCTTGCTGAAAACAGCACCACCTTTGACGCTTCCATCGCACAGACATTCTGGCTTGGGGATGGAGGGCCAGCAGTTGCCACTGGGTATGAGTTTAAATATGCATGCTGGTGGGTCCGTCTCGGTTGGATGAGATACGTAGATGTAAGGTACGTCTTCATCGCCGCATGACGTCTTGTCCGTCACAAGTCTGAACGGAATCGTAACAGTGGTGTTTTCCTTGGCGCTGATCGTAAGGTCAGGAGACAGGCTAGGGAACTCTAATTGAGCACCTGCAATGGAAGTGTTCTAAGTTAAAATCAGGGGTTCTGAGTGGAGAACAAGAAGAAGAAGAAGAACAAGAACGAGAAGAAGGAGAAGGAGAAGGAGAAGGAGAAGAAGAAGAAGAAGAAGAAGAACAAGAAGAACAAGAACAAGAACAAGAACAAGACAGGCAGACAGACAGACAGGGAAATGGAAGGGGCTGGGTTTCGGAGGCACGCGGCTTTTTCACTAAAACTTAACAAGTCAACCAAAGAGAGTGTTGTTAACAGCTATTGTGTTTTCAGCGTAGCAATAGGGTCCGATATTTAGACGAGACAAGTATAATGCCGACGAGTCGAAGACGAGTCGCATTATACTTGTTCGAGTCTAAATATCGGACCCTATTGCTACGCTGAAAACACAATAGCGATTATATAGCTGTTCTAACCTTGATTTGTTGTTCCAAGGTTTTGATAGCAGACGCCGTTTCTTATGCGCATTAGTTTTGCGCAGCCGGAGCCACACTGACTTTGGAAAATAACCTCGATTTGACAACACAGCTGTTAAACAGCTTTTTGTTATTTCATTCGTATACAACAAAAAGAAGTTTGAGTTTTTTTAAATTTTGAACAAGACTACTTATGAAGAAGACCAAAACACAACACCAATGGAAAACTAGAAACAACTGAAGATATAGGATGCAACAAGGGGAGAAGAAGAGTACAACGCGAGCAGACGACAGCGAAGTTTTCAGTTTGGGTGAATGGTATCGCTTGTCTCGTCATGAAGCGAATTTTTCAACCTCAGTTATAAACGACTACATGAATGTTAGTGCCATGGGTTGTACATCAATACTTCAGAGGGGAAGTGGGGTATTTACGGTGTGGAGTTACGAGATAAGAAAGTCGGCCATTTTCGTCAATATGCTTTTGGATATTGAGAAAAATGGCCGACTTCCGTAGCATTATGCTTTGATAATCGGAAGAGCCCATCCAATCACAGCCCCCGAATTCCCCCACGTGTTCATCAGAATAGCTATATAGTGTTATGATTATTACATTCCTAACATTAGTTGGATTTTGAGCGTGTGCCAAATAAATAAGGACAATCTGTTCAAGTAAGTAGAGGAGCTTTGACATTGAAAATATACTGAAGCCTTTTTCTAGTTGAGGTTGGGAAAACTTATAACAGGGAAGTAAATGCTACGTACCACAAACGACCAAATACATGCTGCTGGGCGCAGAGGATAGGATGGGGGTGAATGGGGGTGTATCAGGCGGTCAGATAAGCAAAGTCAGTGAGAGAGAGATAGGGGAATTTAGAGAGAATGGGAAGAGACGGTGACAAAGAAAAGCGAGATGCGCCATTCATAAACAAGATGGAAGATTATAACAAAGAATTATTTGTATAAAAGTGTTCTCAGCTAATTATGTAGAGAGAGAGGGGGTGGTTGGGGGGGGGTAAAAACCGGTAGAGAGAGAGAGAGAGAGAGAGAGAGAGAGAGAGAGAGAGAGAGAGAGAGAGAGGGGGGGGGACATAGAGAGAGAGAAGAGTGAGAGAGAGGGACAGAAAGACAGAGAGAGAGAGAGAGAGAGAGAGAGAGAGAGAGAGAGACAGAGACAGAGAAAGACAGAGAGAGACAGAGAACTAGATAAGAGCACACAATACTAAGGTACATTGCTTATTGATATTCAATTCTTTTTCATAAGTTCTCGGTTTACATTTACCCTTATCTGTTATGATAAAGGTACCTTCTTCTTCTTCTTCTTCTGCGTTCTTGGGATGACACTTCCCCGTTCACTCACGTTTTTGCACGAGTAGAGTTTTACGTGTTTGACAGTTTTTACCCCGCCATTTAGGCAGCCATACGCCGCTTTCGGAGGAAGCTTGCTGGGTACTTTTGTGTTTCTATAATCCACCGAACTCTGACATGGTTTACAGGATCTTTTCCGTGCGCACTTGGTATTGTGCTTGCGTGTACACACGAAGGGGGATAAGGCAGTAACAGGTCTTTACATAAGTTGAGCTGGGAGATCGGAAAAAATCTCCACCTTTCCCCACCAGGCGCGGCCGGGATTCGAACCAACGACCTTCCGCTTTGGAGACCGGCGTCTTTCCACCAAGCCATTGCTCCCGTCGTTAAAGGTACCTCCAATGTTCACAATTATGTACACCATCCCTGATCTGCTCAGGCTTGTTCATGGGATAACAGCATCGTTTCACACGGACAGAAACTTAAAATGATAACCTTGCCGTTTCCTATTTGAAGTGGATTTTTTTTTTTTACTAAATTAATGTTCCAGATAGAACTATGTGTCAGTTACACAATCAATTCAGGAACACAGCCCAAGTTAAATCTGAATCAGAATAATACGATGTTCACAGCGCACGTCTGGACGGCTCTATGCTGCTGTGCATTAACGTTAACACGGAACAGAACGTATCTTCTAATAAAACATGAAAGTGGTTTAACGTGTTTTAAATTCAAGAAAACTGGACACACCAAGGAGATCCAACGGATACTTCCAGTGGGGAATTCTCTTTGCACCAAAAAGCGTCAAGCGTTGATAAACGATTTAACGAGGGACATTTTCTTTTTCATGCTTACTTTTGAGTGCCGTGTCTCTGTTTGTGTTGTTGCCTTGTCATCTTCATGCAATGTATGCGTATATGTATATGAGTATGCTTGAGTTGTTAATGCGAACGATTGTGTATGAGTGCGCCTTGAGATGAGATATGTGCGCGTTAGAAATTCTCGTATTATTATTATGTTTATTTTCGTGCTGGTCAAGTAATTTTACTGATTGTTTTGTATTGTTAGTGTTGATGTGTTTCTATGATTCTTCGAAATATTGTGATTGTTTGACTCAAGATGTTTATATGCGTTTACTATTTAGTATACACACGTATGAAGTATAACTTAACTACTTACCTTTGGAGTTTCCTCAAACGGGTGAGGGTTTGTCGTAAATATAAGCAGCCAATACATTTTCAATTACACCAAACAAGCTACAACATTTTATCTTATCTCAACAGTTCTTTTGTTCTTATACGTCAGGTTATGATTTTTTTTCATTCCTTTACTTTTTGATCACCGTGTTAACAGCATTTATGTCTGTGTGCACGATGTGAAAACCGAGAAAATGACCCAAGCATAACCCTACAAGGTCCTTAATTCTAATGAGAACTGACGTAAAGTCCAGCGAAAACACATCATATCTTAAGGAATATCTGGAAGTTGGTAATATAATCATTCTGATGAAACAAATGTTTCAGTCAATTTAACCACGAGAACAAATTGTGCTCTGCCATCCGTTATTACTTACAGTATTCTGAAGCGTGGATGGCCCAAGCTGTCATCAAGATCGCCAACAGGTTCAGTTGAAATATCATTCGAAATGCTGTAGGTTTGAGTGATGCATGAATTGTCTTCATCTTGCATAAAACAAGAACACGATATCTGCATAGGCTTTTCTGCTAAAACACATATTTGGATACTGACCATGGCAAAGGAAATTTGTGTTTGCGTGTAGTCTATACATTGCTTGGTCGTACATGATCACAATAGCTTCTTTCTTTTGGTTTGCATGTTTCTTCCGGTTGCTGTGTTTGAATATAATTCACATTAATGTTGCGAAACTAACTCACTGGTTAAGCGGAAACTTACCGTTGTGAGTGTAATATACCGTGCAAAGTGATAACATGGATATTTGACATCAAGTGTTTGGCTCTGGAGATACAATAACTGTCAATTCAATTCGCAAACACAGAAGTTTAATTCAAGTCATGTAACATTTAGTGCGGACTGGCACTCTGAGTCTTGTTTCTTGCTTAATTAACACCAAATACGTTTTACTTTCTGACCACAAAAACAACAACAGTAAAAACATTGTGAAGTTAAGCTAATTGTGACCCTCCACCACGGAATGAGTCGCATGTCACCTTCGCATGATTTTCGTATTTTTACATATTCCTAAAAAGTGTGTTATGCTCTATCCAGTGATAAAAACCGTTTAAGAAAAGTGCAAACACTGTTTGAGTTATAAGCCTGTGACTAAGGTGACCCTCATACTGTTACCAGACACTCCCCGGACTTATATTTAAGCCTAGTGCAGAACCGCGCGAGGTGACATTCGACTCACTCCGTGGTGGAGGGTCACATATTATCATAAATATATGGATGCCGAATGAAGATAGTACCGTAAACACACATATAACAGACACAGACACAGACACAGACACACACACACACACACCTACACACACACACACACAGACACAGACACAGACACACACACACACACACCTACACACACACACACACACACACACAGACACACACAAACCAGTCGCGTTAAGCGATATTAAACATTTTAGCCAATTTAGCCAATTTGTCGGCCTGAAACTAAAAGATTAAAACTGAAAACATTGGACCAGTCATTGTCAAGACTACTGTGAAAATTCGATTTTGATTACAGTATTAATGGACACAATAATTTATTTAAATGCAATCTCATGCTCACTGTCCGGACAGAGTCAAAGAATGTTTTATCTAAGTTTGTATTAATGTGCTTGAAAAACGAGGTGCGGTCTCAACTTTTGCATTAAGCCACACTTGACGTCATCAAAAAATGTTTTCGAAAAAAAAGAGAAAAACAAATGTTGGAGAATATCATCTGGAAGAATGCACCTGTAAAATGTCATTAACATCTCTTTAGTTTTTAACCTGGTACTGTTCTACATAAAAGCACACATACACTAAGATATAAACCATAACCTTGTCTCAATCCCCGGTCTATCTTAACACATTTAGTCAAATTGGACCACATTTACAAACCCTACAAAAAAAAACTCACAAACATTTTGTTTTGAATAGAGACAATTGTTTTTGTTTTGTGCTTGACAGCAGTCTAAGTTTGATCATGCTCAGTATTCAAAAAGGAAACTTTACAAGGTGTTTCCAAAGACACATAAACAAATAAGCTTTCTACAAGACGACTTTTTTATTCACACAATACGATGCAAAGACGCGTAATTTATAATAATATATTAAACAATATTACAATCTCTCGATCAAACAAAGCAGTTATATATGCTAGCTCTGTTCGCCTTATAAAATAATATAAATTATATCCTGTTCACTATTACCACTACTACTAATGATGATTATTATGATTTATTTGTATACAGCACACATCTTTGCAGATCTCACCGTGAAATTAAAGTAACAACACAAGTTGAAACAACACTGTTACCAGCGCATTCAAGCACACACCGACACCCCCCCCCCACCCCTCACACACACACACACAACAAACACACAACAAACACGCAACAAACACACACACACACACACACACACACACACACACACACACACACACACACACACACACACACACACACACACACTATTCAGAACGAATCAACATGAACTCAATGCGATACTATATATTCTAATAAATCCTCAAAATAACTGATATTTGTCGTGCCGAACTCACGAAACTGCCTAATTTGCGGAATCTGCAACATTTTTGTTGGTAATGCAATGTTATAGTGACTGGCAAATATTAGAAGTCTTCATGCATGGTCGGCAAAACGCTGCCTATTTCGCGTAAGTAGAACCCAAAGTAAATTATGTCAACAAAATCAAACATCGTGTTGTGACCAAATAAACAAAGCAAAGCAATCAAGTATATGTCTGTTGTTTGTTTGTTTGCTTAACGCACAGTCCACCACGAAGGGTGATATCAGGGCGGTGCTGCTTTGACATTTTAACGTGCGCCACACACAAGACAGAAGTCGCAGCACAGGCTTCATGTCTCACCCAGTCACATTATTCTGACACCGGACCAACCAGTCCTAGCACTAACCCCATAATGCCAGACGCCAGGCGGAGCAGCCACTAGATTGCCAATTTTAAAGTCTTAGGTATAACTCGGCCAGGGTTCGAACCCACGACCTCCCGCTCACTGGGCGGACGCCTTACCACTAGGCCACCGTGTTGTGCAAGTATATGTCTATCAATGCGATATTTCTACATAGATAATGTTGTACCACACCTTGATATGGCGAGGTTTAAAAGCTGCTTCGTCAGATACAAACTATGTTACTACTAAATTTGACTTCACAACGCAGTGACCTGCAGTTTTCTATTTGCAGTTAAAGTTTGAGCTTGGGTGTGTGTGTGTGTGTGTGTGTGTGTGTGTGTGTGTGTGTGTGTGGGGGGGTGTTTGAGGGCGACCAACCCACTAGTGGTGCATGCTGTGAAAGTTTCCTTTTGTAGGACTCACGTGGTGAATATACTGTGAAAGCGTATTGTTCATAATATTGTATCAAACAAAGATGTGCTTATGTAAAAGTGTTAACAAACCCAATGATACTATCAATTTGATTGGTGCATACATTCAAGTTGAGCTGTCCTAGTGTTGCCCATGTTTTGACAGTCAATCGAACCATATTATTGTTTTTTAATTTCCTGTTTAAAATTTGAGTCATTGAATTGAATAATCCAAATAACAACAACCACCAAAAGAGAAAATCAGATGTTCCTCCTTTATGTATAACCAGCAAGCCTTTTATAGCAACAAGTTATGGTCGCCAGAGCATTTTAACCATCTCCAAAATGCAGATTTAAATGTTAAATAAAAGAATAATATGTTGGACACTGTTAAGTTAAAAACTGACAAAGCCGTTCATATTACAAAATAAAATTAACCTACATATCACATTTCACAAAGCAGAAAAACTATATCCGGAAAGCAAAACAAACAATTTAAAACAAACTCACACAAAGAAATCCGCACATAGAAATACATATATTACCAAACTGCATGCCAACAGAAAAACAAATACTCATCAACATTCACAACTCATGCAGTGGTATACATTTGATAGACAATAAACTATGATAAAAATGCACCAGAGTTCTACATACTGCAAGTACATGTATTTCGACAGTAAACAACCTCGAAGACGCCACTTCAAGAAGCAAAGTAGGTATAAATAATTGATATGCAGAAATAAACATGATGGACGGAAAGGTTCAGAATGAGACAATCAGTTTTTATTATAAAAAAAGAAGAAAAAAAGTGGAAGGATGATATACGGAGCAAGGTAGGTAATCAACACCGTCAACCCATTAACAGTTACTACTGATGTAACAATTAAGTAAATACTTTTTTGTAAATGGACTCAACACAACTTAACACTGTAAAACAAATCATAGTAGAGCTCACATATGTAAATTACAACTGATTTTCGTGAATGTCAGTGAATAAAAGTCTGTTTAAGTACCTTTATATATGATTGTTTGTATCCACAACCTTCTTCATTGCCAACACAAGAAGGTAAGCACGTGAATAAAGAAATGCATTTGTCATGTTTATACACTATCCGTATTATGGAGCGCATTAATATATATGAAACCAAATACGTTAATATCAAGCTGTCACTTTACAATCAGATACTGCGCTTACTTTGTTAAGTTATTTGATTCAGCATTAAAGTCACTGTATAATTATCACAAAGCAACACACATATAAAAATCCGAGAAACATGTTTGTTTAAATCTGCTGCAACTGACACAATGCGTCTAGCCATAAGTGGCATGCTAATCAGCGAAGATGAACAAACCAAACACTATAGTTTCAAACTGCTGAAATAGTTTCAGCCATGTATGGTAATCAGAGCGGATTTGTTTATAGATGCCCTATCCACGACACACTTGAGGACACGTTTTCTGTCTAAGGGACATACACGATTTAATGTAACTGAATCGCAACTGCGTTGAATAACTCGGTGTAAACAAGTGTCATAATTAAATCAACGCAAAATAGTGGAATCTTCTTCACTCTTTATTTTTGGAGTCTCCATACGTCCTTGTCAGACTTTGCCAGTGCTGTCATACGTCTGGTTGATTACATTTATTAGAATCTAGAAACCCTAATCACATTCTTGAAACTGCCTAAGATTTCCATTGCTGACAAGGGCGAAGAAGTAGGTCAAGGCACACCTACGAATCATCCTCTATACTGACTTCTGCGCATTCCCGAAACGTTTGAAACACTAATGTATACACAAGTAAAGTGTTCTGCTGCGAAACCTTGGAACTTACGAACACCAAAGTGCATACATTGGACGCATTTGACACCAGGTGCCTACTTAAAATCCTGGGCATCATGTGAAATGACTTTGTGTGAAATAAAAGGTCATAGATGTATAACATCCCCAAATGGTGTCAATCACCATTTTATAAATGGCTACTGGTTTGACCGTGTCCTGATGCTCTCACCAAGAAGCGGTCTCTAATAACATTACATGCTGAAGAGACATTAAACAATCATAACCATCACCACAAGAAGATTTGCAAGCCTTAAATCGACACCAACAGACCAAAGAGCCGGCAGCCCAAGATGAGTTGGCAACAAACAGTTGAGAGGGACCTCCTTCCGACAGGTCAAGTGAAGAGGGAGCGACACTATAGACTGGCTGAAGACCGTGCACTGTGGAGTGCACTGCCTGTCTCATACGTCACGCGACAGGTATAGAACCTAAGTCCCAGTGAGAGGGTATTTCAACTCTGACCATTTTACCAGAGACTGATCCCATCCTGGGTATTTTCAGGTAAATCTTTTATGTATTTGTTGCATTCGCCTCATATTTGTCTGTTTGTCCCCTACAAAGACAATTGGGTCGATGTACTTGTGAATGTTTTGCTTTGTCAAAACCTCAACGTCCCATTCACTAAAAATCTTGATTTTTGATTCTGGATTTGGAACGTTAGCATTCTGTCTGTTTTTGGATTTCTCAGAAAGTAAAACGTATCAGATGTTATGTAATTATTCCACACATGCAAGTGAACTGTGTGGTTCTCAGTGCAATAAAGGACATTTTATGTGTGGATTACGTCCCTTTAACTACATCTTGTACACTGCATTGCAGCGATACTTTGCATCATATTTCAGTATGCAATGTCCTACTATTTCACGAACGGCTCTACGAGTTTTCCATAACCAGTGCCATGAACCACAATTTCATGTTCCTTGTAGTGATCCACAAGGTCAGCAAGTCGTCTGAAAACCGTGCCTGCTTCGCGAAAATTGAACGCGTTTTCTTCTGGGATGATTGTGAAGTGGTTGATCTTCCCGGCAAAGTTCACTGAAAACGAAAGAAAAACCAAACCGATTGATTTTGATATCTACTGTTTACAGTAACCCATAAGTCATTTTACCTTCTGTGTGTGTGTGTGTGTGTGTGTGTGTGTGTGTATGTGTGTGTGTGTGTGTGTGTGTGAGTGTGTGTGTGTGTGTGTGTGTACGTGTGTGTGTGTGCGTGCGCGTGTGTGTGTGTATGTGTGTGCGTGTGTGTGTGTGTGTGTGTCGTATGTGTGTGTACGTGCATGAATGATATGTATATGAGACTGTGCCAAAAGGTGACGTTTTCATGTCAGTATGTCCCAAATGACATCACCAGTACATTTTTCATTCTATCTAATCTGTTTTCGTTCTATTTTTTCTAATAACATGCGTTAACAATTGATTGCCAACTGGAATGGAAGAGCACAAAAAGTGTAACTTGATATGTAGTTTCTCTAGAGGAAAAAACATCTTCCACTTTCATGTCAGTGTGTCCCATGCAACATACATTTGCCAAACAGCTATGTGCAAGTAGATTATTTGTTAGTGGTATAGAAAATACTGATCAACAATTAAAGTCAGTTTTCACATTCATTTTCTACCTATTTCTTATTTGTTTATTCTGTTGGCAATGGTGAAATGTCAGCAATCGTGTGTCATTCGGGACAGTAGACATGACACCTGACCTTTTGGCACAGTCTCATATGCGCTCTTCTGTGCGGCTATATCAAAAACAGAGGAAATGCTTCAAGAGCAAAAAACGTTTATTTTGAGCTTAAGTTTGTCACTACAAATCATAGATTAGTTATTCTAGACTGTGCTCGCACTAGCATTACAACTCAAATCAGTACGTTTACCTGCCAACACGTAATTGTCTGGGTCAGTAGTACCATCCCGAATCAAAAATGAACCTGGACCTTTTTTCCCCGAAAGCAGCAACTTCTGCTCATCGTCCCTCGTGAATGTTCCGAAATACCATCTGTAGAACAAAAAGAATTATACGAAAAACACACGTCTGTTATATGTCCGTCTGTCTGTTATGTCCTAATGTTGTATATATATGTCTTGTATTCTTGCCATTTACATATTTATTATAAATGTTGAAATATGAATGATGATACATTGTAGAGGGATGCATGCTATTGATTAAAAAACCCACAATAATGTGCTTGGCAAATACATGATATAAATGCAAGGCAAAAGCAATGTTCTGTATCTTTTTCTTTAACTAAAACGGTTCCTTTTTGGCAGAAATTGAAATGGAATGCAGATTACTAAAATATCGAGTTAAAGATGATGCACATTGACATTTGGTACCATAGCAGAATAATGTTTCGCTTGTATTTGTTGTTGTTATTGTTTAATTGTTTGCTTAATTGTTTCTTTGCTCTTGTGTTTGTTTGGTAAGTGCATGTGCTTGTTTGTGTGTCAACTCAACTCAAACTCAACTCAAAGATGTTAATGTCCTTATAAAAAACAAGGAAAATTGCCTCGCAGTGTCAGGCGGTTTATAACATAAATAATTGTTGCAGGGCACTTACTCCTCTTTGGGTTCCGGTCTAAAACGCTCAGACAGTTTTCCCCAAACTTTACCGCCGGATTGGATGTCGTGTGCCTTGTAATAGTTCATAAGTTCCGTCAGCGTTCTGAAGAACATCCCAGTATCAAGGAACTTGTAACCATTGCCTTCACGACTGATTGGGAATCGCTTTACTGCACCGTCAAAGTACACTGAAATAACAAGTCCATCAAATAAAGAAACAACTAGCCACGTGTAGCTCAAATAACCAACCATCTACAGATTGTGTAAAATGCACAAAAAAGTATGCATCATTGCAATAAGTAATTTTATCTAGACATTAACGTGGTTTCACCAGTGTAAGTCTGCGTGTTTATATTTTTTCAATAAATAGTGGGGTTTTGTCATTCTACATCTGTCTTTATTGTGTGGTAGACATTCTGTCCAGCCCGCGTATATCTTTTTTTTCAGAAAGACAACCTTCACACTGTAGACTCCTTCGCAGCGGTGTGTTGCGTGCCGCACGGGTATTTGCACCCCGCACGCTGGAGCGGTAAGTTGAGTGGGGTTTGTGTCTCGATAAAACAGCTTCTTGTATAAACATTTCGTAACTTTGCACATTAAGATATGTCTTGTTAGATCTGTTAGTGTTTCTTCTACACGCCGATATACTTTTTGGGTGCATATTTTGTATATTATAGCCGTGATTCTGTAAAATATCACGCCTGTAACTGCACAGAAGCAAATTTCGTAGCATTCACAACAAATTACTGGTGTAAACTTTAATGTGAAGAACTGCCATCAGTTCCACAAAAACCTGAACCTTTCTGCAGTACTGAGGCCGAGTTTCAAGCTTCTAGGACCTTGCAGACAGCGAAAAGCATTCGGAGAATGAGAATTATCCTACAACTTCTGTGTTTGCCCCCCGAAGCTGCCGTGTTTCTCCCCCGCAGCTGCCGTGTTTGCCCACCGTTTGTGTTTGACCACCGACCCTGCACACTCATGTTTATGTGCTTACTCAGGTATTGTTTTTATAAACACATTTTATAATATCTGTGTGTTTCAGCACGTATGGATTATAAATGCTACCAGTGTGGAACAACTTTTGCCATCTTCCATCAAGTAGATTGCCCTCATGTTTTGGACCGCCCATGAATCTCAGAAATTTCCCGTGGAACAGTTTGTAGCCGGTACGCCAGTAAAGTTTGGTGTCATTACCATATCTCATTGCCCTAACTGTGCGACACGAAAAAAACCTAACTACATCCAAAAACAGTTTAAATGCGATATTATCTAGAGGAAAGTCGCCTGAAGCGACCAGATCGTGAAAAAGAATATATGTATCCAACTGTCCACTTCTTTTTAGTTGGGTAATTACGTCTGGCAACAGTTTCTGAACCTGTTGTTGTGCATTTGCTTCTGTAGGATCTTCCTCAATTGAAGAATCGTCATTTGAAATGAGAACAATATTGTGCGAATCCTTTGCAACTATTCTTTGTCCGCCTTTCAGAACATCTGCCGGAATGACTTTATAATCGTGCCCTGCATACGATTGTTTCCCAGTGTTACTGTTGACGGTCAAAATTCTAATTTTGAGCTGCTTATCGGGGTGTTCATTGACGTTATGGGCGATAATTTCATGGAAGATGGCAAAAGTTGTTCCACACTGGTAGCATTTATAATCCATACGTGCTGAAACACACAAATATTATAAAATGTGTTTATAAAAACAATACCTGAGTAAACACATAAACATGAGTGTGCAGGGTCGGTGGTCAAACACAAACGGTGGGCAAACACGGCAGCTGCGGGGGAGAAACACGGCAGCTTCGGGGGGCAAACACAGAAGTTGTAGGATAATTCTCATTCTCCGAATGCTTTTCGCTGTCTGCAAGGTCCTAGAAGCTTGAAACTCGGCCTCAGTACTGCAGAAAGGTTCAGGTTTTTGTGGAACTGATGGCAGTTCTTCACATTAAAGTTTACACCAGTAATTTGTTGCGAATGCTACGAAATTTGCTTCTGTGCAGTTACAGGCGTGATATTTTACAGAATCACGGCTATAATATACAAAATATGCACCCAAAAAGTACATCGGCGTGTAGAAGAAACACTAACAGATCTAACAAGACATATCTTAATGTGCAAAGTTACGAAATGTTTATACAAGAAGCTGTTTTATCGAGACACAACCCCACTCAACTTACCGCTCCAGCGTGCGGGGTGCAAATACCCGTGCGGCACGCAACACACCGCTGCGAAGGAGTCTACAGTGTGAACCTTACCGCAATTAATCTCCAGCTTGTTTCCTTATGTAAAGTTGCATGACACATCAGACAATGCTATGTGCTTCCACGAAATGGAACAACCAGAGCGCTGTTATACGTTTATGTTTATAATTATCACTTGTTCTCTTCGTTTGGTTCGCCCATGTAAACACACATGCTTCAACTATTTGGTTAACATCAGGCACACACAAATAATAAATGCATTACCGGCCAGAATATAATGGTTGGGATTGGTGCTGCCGGTGGTTATTAGAAATGAGCCCGTTCTTTTCCTGTGAGACTGCAGAAATGTGCCGTCATCCTTTGTTGGGAACTCCTCAAGGTACAATCTGAAAATGTACAAATCATTCGGGTCGCCTTTCTTCACTTCGGTTCTAAATACACACTACAATATTAAATATTAGATGATTACCCGCTTCGCCGGGTACCGGCTTCGCCGGGTGGAAGAAGTAGAGCCGAAAAGAGTGGCGCACCGTACGCGATTGACGCCACTCGAAGGAAGGGAGATAAACGCGTAAAACACTGGAGAAGATAAGGAAGAGTTACTGGGAATGGATGTACAGAAAAACCATAAAAACCAAAATTGGTTCAGCGCTGCGCGCTGAGAGCACGTGTTGAATATGTTCATCGACCAGATTGTATCCGGGGTCTACCTGAATATGCCCACCAAATTTGAAGCAGATCAATCGAGAACTTTGGCCGTGAATCGTGAACACACAGACAGACAGACACACACACACACACAAACCGTATATAGATATAGATATTCCGTTGAATGTATCTGAACTGAACCAATTATTTTATTATTGTATTTATCGATTTTGTGTCAAAGTGAAGGTCCATTCGTAAAGATCAAAACTTACCCATCCAGCTGTTTCTTTTCAAAAGGTTGAGTAAGTGTCCCATATGTTTCGCTGCCGACATTTATCTTATGTTCTTTGAAGTAATCCACGAGTTCTTCCAAGTTTGTGTAGAACTTGTCTGCATCGCGAAAGTTGAACCCATCCTCCTCTTCAATGATTGTAAAATGTTTTATTGCGCCTTCAAACATCACTGGAACATTCCAGATACAAAATACGTTTGTTAAAGATCCATAAACGCTGTGTGTGTGTGTGTGTGTGTGTGTGTGTGTGTGTGTGTGTGTGTGCGTGTGTGTGTGTGTGTGTGTGTATGTGTGTGTGTGTGTGTGTGTGTGTGTATGTGTGTGTGTGTGTGTGTGTGTGTGTGTGTGTGTATGAGTATGTCTGTGTGTGTTTGAGTATGTGTGTATCTGTGTGTGTGTATGTGTGTGTGCATGCATGTGTGTGTGTATATGTATGTATGTGTGAGTGTTTGTATGTGTGTGTGTGTATGCATGTGTGTGCGTGTATGTGTGTGTGAGTGTGTGTGCGTGTGTGTGTGTGTATGTGTTTGTGGGTGGGTGTGTGTATGTGGGTGTGTGTGTGTGTGTGTGTGTGTGTGTGTGTGTGTGTGTGTGTTTGCGCGTGTTGCTCCACTTTTCCAACAGTAAATCATACGACTTTTTAAATTTTATGTGTATATGCCTCACGCGACTCATAAGACCAATCAAGACTGACACCAGGTGACCTGTTTAACAATGTTGTGGTCAGGCCGGGGCCCTTATTATCTGTCATATTAAAACAAAACAAAACAAGAAAAACTAAAGTTTTGAATTAGACTTTTATGACGGTGACTTGCGATAAATTAACATTTTATTAAATTCGTCTAGTAATGCACTTCACCATGTCAAAGTATTGACCACCCAATTTTGTTGGTGGGTTGTTGCACATAACAATATGCCACCCACTCTCTAATGACGCCATGCTGACACGCTTATTTGAAAAAAAACGCATGGTCAAAGTGCTGACGGGTCAAATACAATTGCGTCCGTCAATTTCGATGTACTTAAACGTGATTTCATCTGTCTGTCGTTGTTTGTTCTTATGTATGTTGCTTCCTCCTAGACTAGAAAGATCGAAGCAATGGAAATGCATGGTCTTGGTTGATTGTGTTGATGATATTTATCACGTCATTGATTGGCTGTGAACAGGTAACGAGAATGCTGTGACTGATCATCATAAACAGTTGGTGGCGGTAAAACTAATCCCTATATGAATAGTCCCATAATCGAGTCAAATTTTGATTCCGTCGAAATCAGCCGTTTATGAAACCATTATGACTGTAAATAAATACAAACTAAATGGTACCAGAAATCGTCAGCCAGCTTTTGTTTATATTCATTTTATTGACCTGTAGGTTAATCCTTTCCTAACAGCAAGCACATTTGAGATAAGTCATAATATTAATTTACCCCTAAGCGTATATAGATATATGTACTAGAGGAATACCCGGCTTCGCCGGGGTGAATCGCGAGACAGAGACAGACAGCGTGGCGGTTCACCACAATGACCTTTGAAGGCGAAATCCTGTCAAACGGGATTGAGAATTTTAGAGCTTATTTCTAAGCCCTATATTATCTGTTTTGGCTTCTCAAATGCCAGAACATACAGACAGACAAAAGCCGCAAGACCCCATCACAAACAGAACTCTACAATCCACAGGTGTTGCCCACACACACACATAAACACACACACACACACACACAGAAGCCGTATATATATATGTATATCTATATCTATAAATATATAGAGATAGATAACAGTGTATTTTTCGCGTGGCTATAAATTGATTCGACCTTTTCACTTTTACAGTAAGGACAACTTACGGGTGCAATCGTGACATTCTAAAAATAGTAACGTAGTAACGGGAATATGGATTGACGCCACACGAAGGAAGGGAGATAAACGTTGAAAACACTGGAGAAGATAAGGAAGAGTTACTGGGAATGGTGAAATGAACAGAAAAACCAAAATCGGTTCAGCGCTGCGCGCTGAGAGCACGTGTTGAAATATCTCATCGATGAGATTGTGTCCGGGGTGTAGCTGAATACGGTGTCCAAATTTGAAAACGATCCACCGAGAACTTTGGCGTTGTGATGTGGTCTAGCGGCTTTGGTGTGTCGGTATGGGGGCCCGGGTAGCTCAGGTGGAACCAAAATCGGTTCAGCGCTGCGCGCTGAGAGCACGTGTTGAAATATCTCATCGATGAGGTTGTGTCCGGGGTCTCTCTGAATAAGCCCACCAAAGTTAAAGCAGATCCATCGAGAACTTTGGCCGTGCATCGCGCACAGACAGACAGACATACAGACACACAAACACTAGTCGTGTATATATATAGATGGTGTCCCTGTCCTGGATTGGTAATATAAGTAGATGTGTATGTCAGTTTTGGAATCCATGTGACGCTTCTGCTTCTTGTTCTTCCAACATTCGTATCGGAAAGCATTGCTTCCTTTTGTAAATCGTAACGATTTAACTTACCCATGCCACAAACTGATGACTCATTAACAAAAGCATGCATTGAAAGACAAAAACAACTACACACACACACACACACACACACACACACACACACACACACACACACACACACACACACACAATACCAGATGATTTTAGTCCCCAAATACAACAGCGTACTTGCTTTCAAACTAATAGAGATGATTACCTGCTAGTACATAGTCATCTGGTTCAGTGATGCCATCTCTGATGAGAAAGGAACCAGGTTTATTCCTTGCAGTTTGCAACAATTTGTCTTCGTCCTCCCGCGTGAACTTCCCAAAATACCATCTGCAAAATCAACACCATTGCTACCTGAGTATATGCCAGTTTAAATCTTCTATATATATATATACGACTAGTGTCTGTCTGTCTGTCTGTCTGTCTGTCTGTCTGTCTGTCTGTCTGTTCGCGATGCACGGCCAAAATTCTCGATGGATCTTTTTCAAATTTGGACACCGTATTCAGCTACACCCCGGACACAACCTCATCGATGAGATATTTCAACACGTGCTCTCAGCGCGCAGTGCTGTGCGCGCTGAACCGATATTTGTTTTTGTTTTGTTGTTGTCGGGATCCACTACCAGTAACTCTTCCTTATCTTCTCCAGTGTTTTCAGCCGCGATTATCTCCCTTCCTCCGTGTGGCGTCAATCCATATTCCCGTTACTACGTTACTATTTTTAGAAGGTCACTGCACGTTACTATTTTTAGAAGGTCTCCAGTGTTTTGCGCGTTTATCTCCTTTCCTTCGTGCGCCGGCGAAGCCGGCGTACACCCGGCAAAGCCGGGTCCCAGGCGCAGCCTGGTATTCGGCTCTACTTCTTCCCGGCGAAGCCGGTACCCGGCGAAGCGGGTAATCATCTAGTATCACATAATTATTGTTATTGTGACCGGTAGACAACTGCGTCAACATTCACAGCAGGCTCTGCAGTTGTCGGCCTTGAAGAGCGCGAGCTATTTATAGCTCGACGTTTCTTCAACGTTGCCGACACCTGTGAATTTTAGAGTTCTGTTTGTGATAAGGTCTGGCAGCTGTGGTCTCCTTGTATGTTCTTGGTTGCGTTTGTGTACCCATAACAGTTTCTATAGGGCGAAGAAATGTGCTATAAACTTCTCAATCCTGTTTGATTGGACTTCGCCTCCAAAGGTAATTGTGGTGTTTTTCGACACTCGGTTACATTATACAGTCCATCAGTCAAGAAACTTCAAACAGAAAATCCATTTATTTTACACGTACCTTTTAGAAAAGATAAACAAAAATGCAAGAAAATGCTCTCCGAACAATTGCTTTTTTACGTGTTCCATCGTCAAAGCTCGAGAGAGATACCCCCCCCCCCCCCCCTTGATATTGTCAAACCAACTGTCTGTCAAAGTAATACGTTTTTTCAAAGAACACTTACTCTGCATCGGGTTCCTTTCTGAAGTGTTTGGACAGTCTTCCCCAAACCGTAGCACCAACTTGTATTTCATGTTCTGTGTAGTGCTGCACTAATTCTGTCAACGTTTGAAATGTCGTCTTTGTATCAAGGAACGTGACACCATTATCATGTCGACTGATAGGAAATCTTTTGATCACACCATCCAAAAAAACTGAAACAGAAGAAAAAAAAAGGTTAGTGTTCTTTCTCTTCATTCACTTAGTGCATTCGCTTACTCACGGATTCATTCCCTCATTATATGAATCAGCCATCATCTTTGTGTACAACATGTATGCTGATTATAATCATTTTTCAACACGGAACATGATTGCCTGAAATGTACATTATATATACCTGCTAGGATGAAATGGTTCGGGTTGGTGCTGCCCACTGTGATCAAAAATGAACCCGGTTTTGTTTTCTCAGACTTCAACAGCTTGGCCTCATCCTCTTTTGTGAAATGTTCAAAGAACCATCTGAAAATGAATGTCAAGGGCATAGCATTAGTAACATCAATTGTTACTGTATTTATCATATAGCTGACAGTGCAAAAAACAGTAAAGGGAGTTTTTGGTCTTCTAAAGATGTTATTCTCTAATTGCTGAACAAGATGTATAATTATACTCATAGATGATAGTACCAATGTTGATCACGCGGGAGTGTTAGAGTCAATCCCAAAGTGTGTGTCTCAAGGTAAACTCAAAGTTAGGTATTATACTTTTAATCATAATCAGCGGTCTCTTTTTGGCTCACGTAAGTGTAGCCTATGCGATGCTAACTTTGTCTGTCTGTGCGTGTGTGTGTATGTGTGTATGTATGTATGTGTGTGATAGAAACTTTAACATTTGACTAAACACCGAAATACTCATTTCTTCTGGTTATTTTTCAAGCACCGTCTTCAAAGTATTGAAGCAAAGATCAAGATTTTGTCGGCATGTGTGTAGTTAAAGCGTGTATCCAAAACATACCGGGTGGTGGTGGGTTTTGAGGGGGTACAAGCATGTGACTGGTTTGTGTCGTGTGTGGTATGTAGACCAGGTCAGGGGTCAAGATCAGGTCAGGTCGCGTGAAGGATTGTGGTATAGATTCACTTTTCAGTTCTCACCTCTGTATTCGCCGATTCGGGGGAAGACAATTTCACATTGTTCGGTTTCTTAGCTCAAGAAAAATAGATGAAGAAGATACCAAAGGGAGATTTCCTACAGTTTGATCTGCACAGCGTTTTTACAAAGTCTGCGCGAGGAAGAGCTGTCGAAAGTGCAGTGTCGATCTGACAGTCGTGTCCCCGGTAAGGACAGACAGATCTAGTGTTTCCCACTCTGACAACATGTCACCTACTGATAATCCTTTTTTTTTAATTTCTTTTTATTTCAGCAGACACGGATGTCAAACACAGTGCTAGGCAGTCACCTCTAGTGAAATGAGTTGATCTAAAGTGCCTGTAATGTTTGGATGTCTTTGTTCTTGGTTCGATTTATGTGAATTTCAAGACTTGCAGTAGAGTTTCAAGTTAAATCTGCCCGTATAAAACTGTCCACCATTTACTTGAACATGCAGATAATAAGGAAACGGAATGGATCTGTTCTCAAAGTCAAAATTATTACGATTTTGCCTCAGTTTCAAAACATGCTCTGTAATGATTCTGTCTGTAAAATTTGGTACCTTGCAGCAACTTCCTTGAAATTGAAAGACAGTTTTTGAATGCTAGATCTGTGTCGCGTTTCATTCCAGACCCCTCTCTTTGATTGTACTGTTTTCTGTTTACGCACTATCATGATTCGCTTATGTCTGTAACGTTTGGTAAACTTACCTTGCAACAGCTTCCTTGTCTTTGTTGGCATTTCTTTTCAAGGCAGCACAACGTAAGATTTTTGACAGCAGGTAGAATGCGAGTTTTGAGACAACGAGAGTCGTCCAAAGAAAGCTTACTGTGGAATGTTGTTGTACATGATGGTACATGTGATTCTGTATTTTTCTGCGGTTAATATTAAATGGTTTCTTTTTTCCTTTTTTTTTATTTTTTTTTTTTTTTTTTTTACAATTTTATTCAAATAAATAACAACAATCAACAATATCTCATACAATGAATTAAATACATCTTATCGAGTACAACAAGCTAACTTTTTTTTAACGTTTTGTTCTTCGAACACTCACACAAAAATGCTTCTTATCTGTAACTGCCTATTAAAAATACTTTCCAACGGTAAAAACGAATTTGTTTTTTTATATATACTAACGCACATCTTTCCGATTAAGATAATGTGGTTCAATTTATACATAGTTGCCTTTTTCACCATTACAAAATGCATACCAAATAAAACATCACTAACTTTCAAAACAATCTTAATTTCTAAAGTACGAAAAATAAATTCTTCAATAAACTTCCAGAATTTGTATACAACCGGGCATTCAAAAAAGAAGTGTTCAATGAAATCAGTTACATCACAACAGTAATTACATTTATTAGTTTCCGTTACTTTCATTTTACACAGGAGAATGTTGGTCGGATAAATGTTGTGCATAATTTTCCAGTGTAAAACTCTTAATCTAGTCTCTTGTGTTGACTGATGGGCAACTATCCAAGAACGTTCATCAATTTCTACATTAAACTTTCTCTTCCAAAATCCTCCGGAACATGGTACATCTGTTTTCATATTAATAATCTCTTTCCGATATTCTTTGGCACTTAACACATTTTTGCCGTTAAACAGTGGGGTAATACAAACATCATCAGTCATATTTACAACATTTTTCCTCATGAATAATGACACAGCAGCTTTTACAACATTATATTCAAGAATTCGGTTTGGCGAATATCCAATCAAATCACATATATCTTGATATGATAATATGTCTCCCGAACGTACAATGTCAGTTAATACCAATACACCTCGTCGTATCCAACTTTCAAAAAATAAAACTTTGCCACTATACGTTATGCATGCATTATTCCATAATAAAATCGGCCCGATTGTCCCACGATCGTAGTGGTTATTATCCAGCCAATATTTTAATACTGCTTTCCAAAAGTGTGATTTCACTAGGTCTAACCCTTTAAATCTTGCACTGTTTACATTCGATAAGAAACATTCAAAGTGCTTTCCAAAACGCAAATACATCATCTTTGGAGTGAGACTCCAATTATCATTTTCATTTGATGTAGTCAGTTGTGAAACCCATTGTAATAAAAAAGAAAATTGCATTTTTTCCTTTGTTGGTTTCTTCCTCCTGAGTTGACCGTTATCACTCAAACAAGACCATCAGAGAGTACCTCAGTTGCTCCTCAAAATGGACTGTGAATACTCAGAATAGTGTGTTGGCTGTGTTGACCGTCAGAATTATTTTAAGAACCAGTCTGCTGCAGTCAGTTAACATGTTTCGCATATTGTAAGGTTCCCATGCTGCATGGGTAAAGTGGCTTGTATAACCCGACTATTCAGTATCAAAACACTGTTTATATTTGTGTAGGTTGTAGTCATCACAATTAATCGCATATTGCCTTTTGTTTCAGAAAGGAGGATAAGCTACAACAATATCGACGCTATGTAAGATATGCCTCAGCCACATGAAGACTTCCGAATTTAGATCCACTCAGCATGGTGACAAGTCTTGATGAAAAATATAAGACTGACGACAGCAGTGGAAAAAGTGGCCACATGGCAACTACCTATTGCTTACAGTGTCTGCAGTGCAACAGACAGATAAGCTGATGGTAGATTTCCAAATGAAAACAGTACACTTAGATCAACTGCTGATTTACGACGGGCAAGCTACAATCTAGGGCAGAACACTGCAGCGTTGAAATCCAACTCTTCATTTGTTTCAGGAAAGGACGTCCTTACAAATTAACATTACAACTCTCTGATACAAAGACATAGTGCATATTATAATCTACACAAGAGGTTGTGCTACAACAGGAACATCCCGATAATTGAGTGGGACAGGATTAAAAAGCTTCCCAGGGCGGCAGTGAGGAAGTACATGGTTTTACTGTCATTGACCTTAACACCTTTCACACAGCCAGTATATGAGAGATAATGGTCAATGGTCTTCTTGGTGGCCGTTCATGCCCAAGCACGCGGGGCTGTTGGCCAGCAGGACAACGTGTAAATGGAAAATATCATAGACTTTGGAGTGCGAGTACCAGGGAAAACAACCTCATGTGAACCTGTCTGAGTCGTATGACAATTCCAAGAATATATTATCTTGATACGCAAGCTCTAGGGTAGGTTAGTAATAATAATAATAATAATAATAATAATAATAATAATTGTCAGTAAGTACTGGTGTCACATGACTGATGTGAACCAGTTGATTGGCTAATGGCGATGCGCTTAAATCTGTTAGCG
>NW_027128131.1:52500-57500 GCF_037325665.1 Littorina saxatilis
GAGACCAACTGGTGTAAGCCAGTACATTTCTCTGTTAAGCAGTGCGTCATAAAACACAACATAATAAGTATTAGTATTTTCAGGGAGTAACCATGCCCCCCCCCCCCCCTTATCTTCCATTACTTGAAGATGGAGGAATACCGTTTCTTTATACATTTTTTTCTTGTTCTGTTTAATCTTTATGGGAGTATGTTTTTCAGATCTAAAGTATGTATACCGGCTTTTACTTAGAATCTCCAGAGTTGCTGGACCATAAAACTATAGAATCTCTGTATGTTTATCAGTCTGCCTGCCTAGCTGTCTGCCGGCATGTCGGTCTGGCTGTCTGGCTGGCTGGCTGACTGTCTGTCTGTCTGTCTGTCTATCTCTGTCTGTCTGTCTGTCTGTCTGTCTGTCTGTCTGTCTGTCTGTCTGTCTCTCTCTCTCTCTCTCTCTCTCTCTCTCTCTCTCTCTCTAAATTAAGTTATGTTAAAAAAAGAGGGGTTCACTAGTCCGAGTGTTCACTAGTCCGAGGGTCCACTAGTCCGAGGGTTCACTAGTCCGAGGGTTCACTAGTCCGAGGGTCCACTAGTCCGAGGGTTCACTAGTCCGAGGGTTCACTATAGACGCTTGTACAAAGGATATTCAATTTGATTTGTTTTTATTTTGTGTGTGTATGTGTGCGTGGATGTGCGAGTGCGTGCGTGCGTGTGTTTTAAACTGCTGTGGGAACAAAATCGAAGAATATTCTCATAAAAACACTGAGTTGTTTTCATTCAAAAAGATAATGTGGTGTTTTATATTTTGACTGAAGAAATCTCAGACTATTTCCCCAAAAAAACTTAGTTATTTATATTTTGACTGAAGAAAGGATATTAAATTTATCAGGATACCGCCCCGACTGGACAATTACGTGATCGAACTGCCTACAGTTTTTAATCATATTATATAGCACCTCGGGTTTCCGTTTGCCCGTGAGGGTCAATTAGTTATCCCACCGACCTGAATTATGGAGAGGATCGAGCCTGGGTTGTACTACAGCCTCACACATAATTTCATTGAAATCGGTTCTCAAACATCGGATATCTATTTGCGGACAGACACACACACACACACACACACACACACACACACACACACACACACACACACACACACACACACACACACACACACACACACAGACAGACAGAGAGATAGACAGACACAGTGAAACCTATATACCGCCTTTTAAGGGGCGGCATAATAACTGGAAAATCAAGCGTCAAAAGTAAACCCTCGGACTAGTGAACCCTCGGACTAGTGAACCCTCGGACTAGTGGGACGAACTGGAAAATCAAGCGTCTGTAGTAAACCCTCGGACTAGTGAACCCTCGGACTAGTGAACCCTCGGACTAGTGGGACGTTCCCGTTAAAAATTGACACTTTTTATCATTGTAAAAATTGTACTTAAAATGCAATATGACAATTTATTTTGAGGTCGTCATTAGTTTCGTCGGAACTAGTATCATCTTGAAAGAACTTATTTACCTGCAATGTTGTTAGTGTCAGCAACAATGGCCAGTAAAGGTAAGAGCAGTAACATGATACTGTTGAAACTTGCCGTGGCCATCACCCTAGATAAAACAGAAACAGATGTATCCTATAATTGATTACGGTGCTGTTTATTTTGCGTTTCATTAATATTTTTAGTGCACAATATATATAACGACAAGTGCAATTCAGTTTAAGAAAGTGTTGTTGTTTAAAGAAAAGAAAACAAGTCGCGTAAGGCGAAATTAGGACTACATTTAGTCAAGCTGTCGAACTCACGGGATGAAACTGAACGCACTGTCGCTCACCTTCCACATGCAAAACGTAGTGATATTGACACACCAGATTAGCGCGGTAGCGTATTGTGCTAAGCAGGAAAGCGCGTTTTTCTGTATTCTTGTTAACTTTCTGAGCTTGTTTTGAATACAACCTATCATATCTATATGTTTTTGGAATCAGGAAATGATCACGAATAAGAGGACATCATTTTTGGGTCGATTTCATAAATTTTAATCGTAAGACTAATTAATCTATTTTTGTTAAATGTGATCACATTTTAAGAGTAAACATGTCATATGTATATATTTTTAGATTGAGAATGTGATGAAGAATACGATGCAATCAATTTTAAATCTGTTTGCGAAAAATCGATTTTAATGACAACTTTAATGAGCAAACTCAAAAATTAAATGTTAAGCCTCCAAGCCGAAATGCAATACCAAAGTCCGGGCTTCGTCGAAGATTACTTGACCAAAATTTCAACCAATTTGGTTGAAAACTGAGAGCGTGACAGTGCCGCCTCAACTTTCACGAAAAGCCGGATATGACGTCATCAAAGACATTTATAAAAAAAACTTGAACAAGAAAGTGTGGGGATATCATACCCAGGAACTTTCATGTAAAATTTCATAAAGATCGGTCCAGTAGTTTACTCTGAAACGCTCTACACACACACACACACATACACACTCACACACACATACACCACCACGACCCTCAGCTCGATTCCCCCCTCTACGTTAAAACATTTCGTCAAAACTTGACTAAATGTAAAAAGAAAACAACGCATTACTTGTATATACCAATCTCAGTTGACACTTCCAAACAGAACTATCAGCGGTAGCACCGACACCACCACCACCACACCTAACATAAGGACAACAGATGTTGCTAAAGATACGATGGGATAGCCTTTTGTGAGGTTGTCCGCAAAGGCATTCGGGCTGCGTTCTCCCTAGGGAAACCGAGCTGCCATTTAGTAAAAGACACCAGCTATTTTTCTTTCTCTTTTTACTGCTTGCGTGTGTTCATTTTTCCAAACCCTGAGACTTTGCGGTGAACTTGAGATATTGATCATGCGTGTACACGGGAGTGTTCCGTCACCGAGAAGAGTCTGGAGAAAGTTGACTCTGGGATATAAATCCCTCTCCGATAGTGACATCTGGTTTTAAAGCCAGAGCCGCTACCGACTGAGCTTATCTTCCAGCACAATTAGCGTAATGCTTAAAGCCTACTTGATCCGTATAATGCTAGGAAACACTGTTGTTGTTTTTAAATATTTTCACTCAGCTTAAACTGAGAGCTCCGACTGACAGCTAAAATGGATAATTCAAACGAAGAGCACAAACAGACAGCTCAAACGTAACCTAATGTTGAGTGACAATGGAATGACAATTTTGTTTACAGCAAAGACATTATTCTTCTGGGGTTTGATATATTAGTCACAATGGAACATAAGCCCCTGTTGCAACATAATTGACTTGACTTGGCTTTGTTTGACACACACTCAATATTTCCTGGTTTGGCCGCGCACACTTCATTTCATATGATTGACGTAATTTCAAAATCATAAATATTGACCGTGTATAGCAGAAGAGGCAAGACTAGCAAATGTTTAGTGTTTGAGTTTGAGGGGACTGTATTTTGAAAAGTGATTTCGTCTTATTGGGAAACTGGAGCGAACTTCCTGTCACACTAGATGGTGACTAAAACCGGGAAGTATTTCCACGAAAGCCAGCCAGAAACATATGGTCATAAGTACAGTACGCATCAGCAGAACTGTTGTATACTTGATCTACATTTTGTTCTGCTTTATTTGTTCTTTTGTGTCTTTTTTTTTTTTTTACCCAGGGTTGATCTGCAAATGATCGTAATGTTCGATTCAAGCCTGGTCCGGGGTTTAATATTTAGCGTTTTCCTGACATCAGTGTGTGTAGCCGGATCCAACAATAACGGTGGGTATTACACTTGTTGATCTTAATTATATTTCAGAACTATTTAAAACATAGCACATTTTGGTGTAATGTAGTTTCACACTATCTCGAGAGAAATCGAACGTGCGAATGTGCGCTTTCGGAATGTTGTTATTAAAAAACAGCTGCTGAAAAGTTGACAACTGCACGTTAACCATAAACTATAATTATTGTAAATCAAAATGTGAACACTGTTATGCAGCCCTTTTGCCACAAAGTATTAAGGGTACCTTTTTAACCATGTAAACAACATGTAAATTGCCATAAAACCGATGAGGCGTTCATGCCGGAAAAAGAGCATTCTTTAACAACGTATGAGTAAACATTATTGCAAGGATCAAATCAGTGAGCTCCAGTGATGTTCTGGAGATTGTATGGGCAATAATCATCATAGTTTTGGAATCGGAATGCGGCGTAGCTAGGTGGGTTGAGAGCTGCAGCTTAACTTGCAATATGACTTGAGCCATGAAATAAAACGTGTATATGTTCACAATATAACTCCTCTATTGTTCATATCAGTACTACATAGCTCTCTTTCGTTTCTTAGATTTTATCTTGGCATTTTAGTAGGTGTTCTTTTTCTGTTTTGAATCAACAGATGACTGCTTCGTATTTCCCACTTTGTCTTCTAATCTGACTCTTACTGTGAAGGAAAACTCCAACGTCACTATACCATTCCTGCTGGAACTAAACACCACACAAACTGATCCCATTTACATTTATGTATCCAAACCTGGCAAAGAAGACGCAATGGGCTCAAATGTCTGCATTTTGAGACGAAACACGGCTGGTGATTGCAGTAATGTCATCGACACAAGTAACTGCCTTTGTAATGGGACTAACGCTTTTCATTTTGCTTTAACCAAAGTTGTAACTCGTGATGACAATGGTACATGGACTTGGTCCAATGCAGACCAATGTGTTGCGAACGTTTTCTTTCACGTACAAGGTGAGTACATACGATTTGATTTTACTTTGATGTAATTATAATATGTTATCTGACGATCGACCTGATTGATCACTTACCAACTTGTGTTGGCACATGTTCTTCTCCCATATGAAACAATATATCTGAATTTAATTTAACCTTTGTTAAAGACTGTTCAGTTTGATTCTCCGAACTTGCCAGTGTTGTTAAGTTGTTTTCTGTAACTAATTAGTATGGACAGTTGATCAGAACTCTAAAAGATGTACGTATTCGCAAAGATTCAGGTTTTGCTCCACCATGTACCCTTA
>NW_027128131.1:62500-67500 GCF_037325665.1 Littorina saxatilis
AGACCAGAATGGCTGAGTTCTGGGCAAAAGGAGTTGAACTGGGACTGAAAGGCAAGCAGCTGACGGAGTTCGTCGAGTCCCAGACACGACTGCTAGCGCAGCGTGAAGAAAGACAAGCGCAGCGTGAGCAAGAAGAAAGACAAGCGCAGCGTGAGCGTGAAGAAAGACAAGCGCAGCGTGAGCGTGAAGATAAAGAAAGACAAGCGCAGCGTGAAGAAAGAGAAAGAGAAGCACAGCGTGAAGAAAGGCAAATTGAGCTGAAACGCTTAGAGCTCCAGATAGAAATGGAGACGAAACGCTTAGAGCTTCAGACAGAAATGGTGCGTGTTCAAAGTGAGCACGAGGCACCACGCCAAAGAGATAACCAGCAGCAAATGTTACACAGGGCACCGAAACTTCCAGCATTCGCTGACGGGAAGGACCAGATCGACTGCTACCTTGCAAGATTCGAGAGGTTCGCTGAGAGTGCTAGATGGCAGCGCGACGACTGGGCGATTCAACTCAGCGCACATTTGACTGGGGCAGCACTTGAGGTCTACACTAGACTCTCAAATGATGACGCCAGAGACTATGATGTACTGAAGGAAGCTCTGTTGCGTTGCTACAACTTCACTGAAAGGGGCTACCGTCAACGCTTCCGCGAATGCCAGCCATTGTCTGGAGAGACACCGAGCCAGTTTGTGGAGCGCCTGTCGTCATACCTGCAGAAGTGGGTGGAGTTATCAGGTGAAGAGCAGTCATACGAGAGTCTGCGGGACTTGATCGTGAAGGAGCAGTTCCTTAATGCCTGCCCGAAGGACCTGGCGACCCGCTTGGAAGAGCAAAAACTGCGGGGTCTGAAGGACATTACTGATGCTGCTGAGCGTTATCTCATTGCTCATGGAAGGACCCTGGGGACGTCAAAGTCATCGAAACCTTTCCAGAAGAGCGGGAACCAGGGAAACCAACCTGCCAAGGGACAAACTGAGTCCGCACCATCATCCAATGAAGGGCAGAACATAACGTGTTTCCATTGCAATGCCAAGGGTCACCGAGTCGCCAACTGTCCCCAAAAGAAAAATAACGGACATGTCAATGACAAAGCGCAAGAACATCGACGGAGATATTACGACAACAAGAGGCAAACGAGTGGCTCGAACCAACAAGTATGTGCGAGCAGCGTCATACTACCAAGGGCTGCCGAGCAAGTGGATACACCATCGGACGTGGAAGAATGTCTATCTGATGGCCAGCTTCTACTCGCTAATGGCAAGTCAATCTCTGTCGTCGCCAGCGCAGCTGTGTCAGTGTCGAACATGCCCGTGTCGAAGGGATTTGTTGAGAAGCAGGAAGTGACTGTTCTCAGAGATTCGGGCTGCAATGGGGTCATCGTCAAAAAGGATCTGGTGCCAACAGAGAAGTTCACTGGTGACTTCAAGTGGACGCTCATGGCTGACAGCAAATGCGTGAAGGCACCAGTGGTAAAAATCCAGATCGATACTCCATACTTCACCGGAGAAGTTGAGGCCGTCTGCCTGAAGAAGCCCTTGTACGATCTATTAATTGGGAACATTGGGGGTGCGAGACGTCCTGATGACCCTGATGTCGAATGGAGAATGGGCGCAGCTCAGCCTGCTGTTGAGGAGGAAGACCCACTGCCATTCGCGAATGAAGATATCAGCGAACTGTTACGAGATGACAGAGCAACTGTGCATCGCCGCGACCAGCCGCAGGTTGTAAGCGCTGTGACGACCAGAGCCCAGGCGAAGAAGGACAAAACAACTACGCCACTCAGGGTCACCAACAGTTCTGCAACTGCTGTCGTGGACAGGGATCAGCTGATTCAGCTACAGGAAGCTGATTCGACCTTAACAAAGTACAGGAGTCGTCCTGTCAAGGACATGACTAAGGGCGAAGGCACTGTGCAATTTGAAGTGAAGGCCAAGATTCTGTACAGAGTGTTCCAGCACGCGAGAGTCAACGGTGGGAAGCCATTACGTCAAGTTCTGGTGCCTCAACCACTTAGGCGCCAGGTGATGGAGGTGGCCCACGACTCTATTATGGGAGGTCACCTGGGGGTCAAGAAGACATCGGACAGAATCCAGGCTGCGTTTTACTGGCCAGGACTGCATGCAGATGTGACTCGATTCTGCCGATCGTGCGATATTTGCCAGAAAACCATACCTCGAGGAAGGGTCCCGAAAGTACCGTTGCAGAAGATGCCTTTGATCGACCGACCTTTCAAGAGGGTGGCCATTGACCTCATCGGCGAGATCAAACCGCCAAGTGAAGCGGGTCATCGTTGGGTACTGACCCTGGTAGACTATGCAACCAGGTACCCAGAAGCCGTGCCTCTGAAGAAAATTGACACAGAGACTGTTGCCGAGGCACTTGTGGACATTTTCAGCAGAATTGGGGTTCCTGAAGAGATCCTCACAGACCTGGGGACACAGTTTGTCTCTGAATGCATGGAAGAGGTCAACAGGCTGCTGAGCATTCGTCACTTGACTACGACACCCTATCACCCGATGTGCAATGGGCTGGTAGAAAAATTCAATGCGACGCTGAAGTCCACGCTGAAGAAACTATGCAGTGAGCAGCCAAGGCAGTGGCATCGCTACATCAATGCCTTGCTGTTTTCATACAGGGAGGTGCCACAAGAGTCCACTGGATTCTCCCCGTTCGAGCTGATGTACGGGCGGACCGTGAGAGGCCCGATGCAGATACTAAAGGAATTGTGGACGAAAGATGTGGACACACCTGAAGTGAAGAACAGTTACCAGTACGTGTTCGAGTTGCGAGAGAAACTGGAGGAGACTCTCGAGATTGCGAGAGAAAACTTGAGAAAGTCTCAGGATAGTGGAAAGCACTACTACGACCGCAAAGCTGTAAACAGGAAGTTTACACCAGGTAACAAAGTGCTGATACTGCTCCCCACTGATCACAACAAACTACTGATGCAGTGGAAAGGCCCATACGAGGTTGAGGCCGTGGTAGGGATCAACGACTACAAGGTGAATGTCGGCAAGAAGTCCAAGATCTACCACGCTAACCTCCTGAAACTGTATGTGGAGAGACCTCCGGAAGCAGTACAGGTCGCAGCAAGTGAGGAAGAACCAGCCGAACTAGACGAGTTCGACGGAGAGGAACTACTGGAGTTGGGAGACCTCCACAAGAAAGAGGGAGTGGATGACGTCAAGCTAGGACCTGACCTGACAGAAGACCAGCAGAAGGAGCTGCATGATTTTATGGGCGACTTCACCCATAGGTTCTCTGATGTTCCAGGCTCTACGTCCTTGGTCGAACATGAAGTCCACCTCACATCTGACGTTCCTGTTCGCTCAAAACCATACCCTATCCCGTTTCAGGCTCGGGAATCCTTGAAGAAGGACATCGACAGCATGTTGAAGATGGGGGTCATCCGTGAGTCATCATCCCCTTACTCATCTCCCGTTGTTGTTGTCAAGAAGAAAGACGGTACAAACAGGGTATGCATTGACTTCAGGAAAGTGAATAAGATCACCGTGTTTGACCCTGAACCAATGCCGACGGCGGCTGATCTGTTCCGACGGTTGACTGGCAGTAAGATCTTCTCAAAGATCGATCTCAGCAAGGGATATTGGCAAATTCCTGTGCGCGAAGAGGACATACCAAAGACCGCCTTTGCAACTCCAGACGGAACGTATGAGTGCCTGCGGATGCCTTTTGGCATGGTGAACAGTGGTGCTACCCTGAAGAGGGGAATGCGAAAAATGCTCAAAGGAATGAAGAATGTTGTGTACTACTGGGATGATCTGCTAGTCCACACGGAGACCTTTGCGGAGCATCTGGAGACTTTGAGGGAACAGTTTTCCCGCCTGACAAAAGCCAACCTGACCGTGAGACCCAGCAAGTGCATTTTGGGGACCGACAACGTTGACTTCATAGGTCATTCACTGAAGGAAGGTCAAAAGGGGCTTTTGTTGGAAAACGTCACCAAGATCCTCAATGCGCCACGTCCTGAAACCAAGAAGCAGGTGCGATCCTTCCTTGGATTAGCTGGGTACTACAGAGAGTTCATTCCAAACTTCGCCGCCATAACGGCGCCTTTGTCGGACATGACCCGGAAAGGATGCCCCAACCGAATACTTTGGGGACCAGCTCAGGAGAAGGCATACCAGACCGTGCGCGACCTGATGTCACGAGACCCGGTGCTACGCCTTCCTGATACTGCCAAAGAGTTCATCTTGCGTACAGACGCATCGGACGAAGGGATCGGCGCCATGCTGATGCAAGAGCATGGAGGTAAACCGTTTCCGGTCAGCTATGCCAGCAAGAAGCTGTCAGGAGCCGAGAAGAACTACTCGACCATGGAGAAAGAGTGTTTAGCCATCGTGTGGGGAATCAAGAAATTTGAACTCTACCTCCAAGGGGTGAAATTCGTGCTTCAGACTGATCACAAACCCCTCACCTACCTGAACTCTGCGAAGTTTGTGAATAATCGTATCATGAGGTGGGTGATGTACTTGCAGAACTTTGATATGCGAGTGGAATCGATTAAGGGTTCAGACAATGTTGGAGCAGATTTTCTCAGCCGAGTATGTGAGTAAAACTGTGTTCATTCTCCAACAGACTAATGTACATACCTGGATTTCAATCTGTTATGTATACATAATATGTGTACAAGTAGCGTTTCAATGATTGAAAGAAATTAGGTAAATTTCTTCTGGTGTTGGGGGTAATGTTAGGAAACGCTACCGTTGCTGAGCTTTGGTTCAGTTTTGTGTGTTGCATGTAGTTGACTTATTTGTACTTTGTGGGAAAGTACCGATATTATATTTTGTAAACACAATATTATGCTTGGACGAGAATGCAGGTGAACTTTCTAGTCCTGTCAAAACAAATTGTTTACCATGCTGATTTAGTGTGAGTTCGTGGCGTTCGATCGGATTAAGGGCGTCGGCACCTTTTGATGTACGTCACAGAGAACGTCACCATTCTAGTCCATGGGCGGTTCGCATATAATGTAGTTGTATCATGTT
>NW_027128131.1:72500-79512 GCF_037325665.1 Littorina saxatilis
TTGCATTTTCATGGAATGTTAGGTTGGTACTTCTCTTCCTCATAACTGTTCATCTCATGGTAACAACAAAAGGTCAGTTGTTTGAGCGCAAATCCGCAATTTACTGTATATTGCTTGTGAAACGAACAATACTATTTTTCAAATAGTTCACAGCCTTCCGTCTTAAAGCTATCTAATTTGTCAGCATTTGCATGTTGTGACATAATATAATGCAAACATTCTTAACTACGACTGGTTCCTGTCGCCTGTGAAATATATTCTTACGCAGAACATTCGAAACAAGAAAAGCGTGTTTGGTCAACTACCTACCAGATGACCCTTCTCATATCAACACCAAATGTTATGTGTCACTTTCGTCTGACGAGTTAGTAAAAGCGCTTTACATAAGTAAGCATTGTACTATATACAATTAGAGTTGCCACGTCATTCCTTTGTTGTAAAAAATAAAACAAAAACAGAAGTTGGGGTTCATTGTTACACTCCAGATATTCAATTAAAAGCAAGAAACACTGTCATAATTATGGCTAAAACTCCCAAATTCCTTTGATTATTAACAAAACCCGCCATGGCCGTACTGTTTTGAGCCAAAAGTCGACTTCTTTTAGCACATAGTTTAGCGCCAAAAGTTCTCGTAGCCAGCTTCGTGGAGTTCGATGTCGATATCACCCAATTGATTTGAGGCATAATGGTGTCGAGGAGATACAAGCTTCACGATGCAGCAGGTCGAAGATAGCCGTCTTCGTCCACATCGGGGTCATTAGTTTGCCAAGAGCTGCTCGGAGCTGCAGGAGTGTCCGGTGACCTGGCTGCTCCCTGCCTGTTTTGCAGTGTTTTTGGGGTGCCTGCACGAAAACATGTACAGCTTAGTCGGCCGGGTCTGTGTCCGTCTTTTTGTTGTTGTGAATATTCAGCATGATTGTCTTGTTAATTCTATTGAATTCAAGTAGAAGAGAAGAGAATAATAAGGAAAAACAAAATCACATCCAAGTTGTCTTCTACTAATGTTTCTGGTTTTTTACTTCGCAAATAAATGTGCTGGATATATACAACATAATCGCATTAAAAATTATGTTCTTTCTTTATTTGGTGTTTAACGTCGTTTTCAACCACGAAGGTTATATTGCGACGGGGAAAAGGGGGGGGGGGGGAGATGGGATAGAGCCACTTGTTAATTGTTTCTTGTTCACAAAAGCACTAATCAAAAAATTGCTCCAGGGGCTTGCAACGTAGTACAATATATGACCTTACTGGGAGAATGCAAGTTTCCAGTACAAAGGACTTAACATTTCTTACATACTGCTTGACTAAAATCTTTACAAACATTGACTATATTCTATACAATAAACACTTAACAAGGGTAAAAGGAGAAACAGAATCCGTTAGTCGCCTCTTACGACATGCTGGGGAGCATCGCGTAAATTCTTCCCCCTAACCCGCGGGGGGTAATAACGTGTCTGAAATTTACGCGATTCCGTTCCATGAGAGCGGGGTGGGGGGGGGGATGGGGGTGGGAGGCGGAGGGGGTTTGTTTATGATAACAGACAGATAGATAGACAGCCAGAGGCTTTAAATGAGAAACAGACATAGAGACGAACATATAGGGACAGGCAGACAGGCAGAACACAACAAACTGCATACTCGGCTGAGAGTCATCAAGAAGGTCCAGGTAGCTGTGACTGCTGGCAAAAGACGGATTTGAAGGCTTTGGAGGAAAGGAACGCAGCGACCAGTAGGACATTTCCCTGCGTCTCACAGACAAGCGTGAAGGCAAAGGTCGAAGGGACATAGACCGGCCTGTGGACAAGAGCAAAATAAAAGAAAGAAAAACGGATGAACGGATGGATACACAACTGATAATAAACATGCAGCTCCGTTTGTGTTTGCGTTTACCAATAAGTAGTGCGCTCTCGCGTGGAAGAGTTGCGCTCCTTAAGATAACGGGGCAAACCAATGTGACTATTTAACTGAGCCAAGCAATTGTATGTCACAGTGTTATATGTCACAGTGTCACAGTGTTATATGTCACAGTGAAGTAATAACGACCGGTGTACATTGTGTACACAGTCTGCTCGATGTAAAGTCGGGTTTTTTGTTCTCTCAAAAATGTGACCCTCCACCACGGAATGAGTCGTACGTCACCTTTGCATGATTTTCATATGTTTACATTTTTCTAAAGAGTTTGTTATGCTCTATCCAGTGGTGAAAACTGTTTTAGAAAAGAGCAACAACTGTTTGAGTTATACGCCTGTGACTAAAGTGACCCTCACACTGTTACCAGACACTCCCAGGACTTGTAGTACAAGTATTAAGCCTAGCTCAGAACCGCGCGATGTGACATGCGACTTATTTCGTGGTGGAGGGTCACATTAATATGCACATTGGAGTGTTTCTTGTACTGCCGTTATGACTCCACCATGAAAGTATATTTCACTTGTTGTTTGAAGTAGATACACATGTTTGCCAGACTTAAAAAAAACACGTGCGAAAAGATAAGAGAACTGTCTTCATTTTACTATAATGGACCTGATAGTAAATATGTTCAATCACGAAGACCACCGAGTGAATTGAGAAAGGAAACACAATTGAAACGGTTCAAAAAAAGGACACCAATAACCTACAACCAACCGATGTATCTTCAGTATGAGTTGTCGCGTGTATTTTGTATGTACTATACACACAATCTATGGACTGGGTGGCCGAGTGGTAACGCATTTGCGCTCCGAAGCGAGAGGTTGCGAGTTCGACCCTGGGTCAGGGCGTTAGCAATTTTCTCCCCCCTTTCCTAACCTAGGTGGTGGGTTCAAGTGCTAGTCTTTCGGATGAGACGAAAAACCGAGGTCCCTTCGTGTACATTACATTGGGGTGTGCACGTTAAAGATCCCACGATTGACAAAAGGGTCTTTCCTGGCAAAATTGTATAGGCATAGATAACAATGTCCACCAAAATACCCGTGTGACTTGGAATAATAATAGGCCGTGAAAAGTAGGATATGCGCCGAAATGGCTGCGATCTGCTGGCCGATGTGAATGCGTGATGTATTGTGTAAAAACAATTCCATCTCACACGGCATAAATAAATCCCTGCGCCTTGAATATGTGCGCGATATAAATTGCATAAAAAAAAAAAATTTTTACATAAAAATAAAAATCCCTGCGCTTAGAACTGTACCCACGGAATACGCGCGATATAAGCCTCATATTGATTGATTGATATATGAACAGTTTAGTTGGAAAACAGAACCCTACAACAACAACAACAACAACAAAACAACACGAGACTTCCTGATACTACAGGGAAGCGACTGTGGCGGCAATGCATACAAATAATAACAATACGAGAATATATAACGCGCACATATCTCACCACGAGGCGACTCAAGGCGCACTCATACACATTATTTCGCACTAACAACTCATGCACACTCATTTACACTTACGCATACATTACATGAAGATGACAAGGCAACAACACGAACAGAGACACGGCACTCAAAAGTAAGCATGAAAAACCAAAGAAAATGTCAAATAATAATTATGTACATGGCTATTCTGATTTAGGCTTGCGAGCGAGGTCGGGGAGGGGGGGGGGAGGGGGGGGGACGGGCACTGTAGTCTGATGATTATTTAGGGAAAAGAAAAGTCTTGAGGCCAAATTTAAATGCTTCTAAAAACTGTTGTTGATGGAGGGGGAGAGGTAGTGAGTTCCAGTTGGTGGGGGCTTGAAAGGAAAAGGAGCGTTGGCCTGCAGTTTTGTGTGAGGTATGTTGAGTTTGAGGTTGTCGTTTGAGGAGCGGAGTGGTCGGGAAGGTTGATGTAGTGAGAGGGAATCAGAGAGATAGGTAGCATAAGGAGCTCCGATGTTCATATTTTTGAGAAAACAACGTGAAATCGAGCTGACAAGGTCCACAATGCACCCCGAACCTTTGTTCACTGTTACGTAAAAAGTTATTTTGTTAACCTACTCAGTCGCATTATTTTGCCTTAGTGTATTAAGGGGCACGACTCTTCCTCAGTCCTTTAACAACAACAGAGCTACGTCCGAAACTCAAACGTCAATGGTTAAACCCGTCTTGTCTATTTTGTCTGTTTGTAACCGAGTAAACATTTTGATAAAGAATATCTGCACACTTATCAACACGTATTACAGCGTAGCAGAATAAACAAGTCGCGTAAGGCGAAATTACTACATTTAGTCAAGCTGTCGAACTAACAGAATGAAACTGAACGCACTGCATTTTTTTACCGAGACAATACAGCTTTGTCAATCGCCGCGAGAAGGAAATCGCTCACCTCCCACGTGCAAAACGCAGTGAAATTGACAAGCAAGAATAGCGCGGTAGTGTATTGCGCTAAGCAGGACAGCGCTCTTTTCTGTATTCTTGTTAACTTTCTGAGCTTGTTTTGAATACAACATATCATATCTATATGGTTTTGGAATCAGGTAATGCTAAAGAATAAGATGAAATCATTTTTGGATCGATTTCATAAATTTGTATTGTAGTACTATTAATCTATTTTTGTCAATTGTGATCACATTTTAAGAGGAAACATAACATATGTATACATTTTTAAATTCAGCATTTGATGAAGAATACGATGCCATCAATTCTAACTCTGCTCGCAAGAATTTGATTTTAATGACAACTTTAATGAGCAAACCCATTAATTAATTTCTAAGCCTCCAAACTGAAATACAATACCAAAGTCCCGGCTTCGTCGAAGATTACTTGACCATAATGTCAACCAATTTGGTTGAAAAATTAGCGCGTGACAGTGCCGCCTCAACTTTCACAAAAAGCCCGATATGACGTCATCAAAGACATTAATCAAAACAAAACAAACAAGCTATCTGGAGATAATATACCATTGAACTCTCATGTAAACTGTCATGAAGATTGATCTAGTAGTTTTCTCTGAATCGCTGTACACACACGCACAGACACACACACACACACACACACACACACACACACACACACACACACACACACACACACACACACACACACACACACAAACACACACACACACACACATGTATACACCACACCCTCGTCTCGATTCCCCCTGAATGTTAAAACATTTAGTCAACACTTGACTAAATGTAAAAAGGAACCGACTTACGTCGTCGTTTTCTTATCAGGCAGAAGACAATTAATACGATGATGACGTTGAAGACGACTGAAGTAGACACGGCACCAATAGCCGCGATTGTTGAATCTTTCAAGCCTTCGTTTTTCTTTGGAATCTCCGGATTCTCCGAATGATCCTGATCTAAATGAAAATTGCACAAAACAGGTATATTTTAATGCAAAGGTCGAATTCACATATCCAAGCGGTAAGCACTGTGATTTGTAGATGACAGTGTTACGGAATGGAATGATATGTATTTGTTATAATCATATATTAAAAATATGTGTTTATATGCCAACAAATTCTGGCCTTGAAAGTGGTTTTTTTTCCGAACAAGATCATTTTGTAAATCCCAATAAATCATTCAGAAATGGAGGAAGCAAAATTACTATTTAACTAATTGTTCACTTTCAATAAGTCTTTTTGCCTCCTCTATTTAGTTGGAGACAAAAATTACAGTTCAAATACATTTCATTATAACGTTGTGTTTTGCATCGTGTTTGTCCTTTATAGAGATTGATAGCTCGAAGTTCTTAAACATATCTCATTTTGTCTTTCATTTTTTATGAAATTGTTATTTTATTTATTTGTAAATTCTTGGTTTCGGAACTTTAGCAGTCTATGCATTATCGGATTTATTCGCAACAAGCTTAATTTGTTATCTGGTAGCAACGCGTTGTTAAGGTTATACAATACGTTGAATGACTTGTTATACATTGACATTGATAGTTTTATTCCTCTTCTTCTTCGTCGTTCGCTAGATAGTTTTATTATAAGAAACTTTTTTAATTCCTATTAACTCGATGTTCTTTAACTATGTTTATACATAAATGCATATTGTAAAGCAGTATGCATTGTTAGAGGATCTTTTAGTAAAAGTGTTTAAATGTCGAAGCTGCTTTTACCTAAGAGACCGACTGTATATAGCGCTGTTGTATTTGTCAGACTTGATTGTACCAAGTCCCTACACATGTTGTAATGCGCTTAGAGCCAAATATTTTTGTTTTTGTAAGGGATAGGCGCAATATAAATACACTTTATTATTATTATTAATACGTACTCGGTTTCGGAGCTGAGGCAACATGTGTTGAAGTAAATAAGACCACACAATGCATCATCGTCCACGGATGTTCTGCAACGAAAGCCATGACAAGAAACTCCTTAACTTTCCAACGGCGTCAAATGTTTTAAAACTTTGACTGTGCGCTTTGCTAAGTGTTTATTTTTTTCCTTAACTGCAGATGTATTCTGGTCGATTGATCGATCGAAGCAGATCACGAGCGCACGCGTGTGAGTGTGTGTGTGTGCGTGTGTACCTCTTCGTGTGCGTGCGTGTGGACGTGCGTACGTGCGTGCGTACATGCGTGTGTGTATGTTTGTGTGTGTGTGTGGGTGTGTGTATGTGTGTGCGTGTCTGTGTGTGTCGGTGTGTGTGTGTCTCTGTCTGTGTGTGTATGTCTGTGTCTGTGTCTGTGTGGCTATATATGTGTGGGTGTTTGTGAGTTAGTCGTTTGATCATATCAACTATTCCCGGCAAATATGCAAAGCGGCATAAGTTCTCATCGTATCCCTGTTTTTGGAATCCCTTTTATTTGTTTCCGCATGTTCAATTTTGACTTCGTTAACATGGATCTTTTCTTCTCAAAATGTACTGATTTTTTGTCTCAGCCTCATGCCAACATCACATGGCTTGTTAAGTCACATTGCTTGTCACCCTCCCCACCCTTATGGTATCCACGTCCACTCCACTCTTACTTCCTTGTGATGTGACAGTTGTCATTGTCAATACTCTCTTGATGTTTGTAGATCTTACCACCGTACACTTGCTATTGAATCCAGACTCGGTACATTTGCCAAGTTTTAACATTGAAAATGTATT